>NC_062275.1:5837492-6143487 GCF_916048215.2 Malus sylvestris | reverse complement strand
TTCCCCTGTAATAATTAGTTTAGCACAAGATTAATTAACTAAACCTTTCATTAAATCCAATATTTACCAGAGAAAAAAAAATCCTAAACAAATAATAATAATAATTAACCCAATAATCTTATGTAATGCGGCAAAGGTTTCAAACAATGCACACAAAAAACGAAAAAAGCAACAAGAACCTGTACATGCAATAATGCAACTTTTACGTTGGATAGGTTTGCATGGATGCTGCTGCAGCTACGTACAAACTTCACGTCAGTACAATTGGCTTGGACTCCGTCTGCATGCATGCAACCATGCACGTACGTACGAACCTATCTCTCTAATTCAAACAAATTATTTGTGTTTGCGTTCGAGAGAGAGAGAGAGAAAGAGCGGAATTACAGAGATTATCCAGAGATGGATACAGATCGAGAGGGTGGTTGTGAGAGAACTGAAAAGCATTCAACACCACCCACACCACCACCTAATGCCACCAAAAACAACCAAATTAAAAATAAAGAAAAATGATTTGAAAAAGGTAAAAAAATAAAACAATCCCGAAAATTTCTCTCTTGGTTTTTCTTATTAAGGTGTCTTTTGTATGTGTGTATTTTGTGGCTTTTTTCGGTTGTTTAAACCCCAACTGTCGCTCTTTCTTATTTCTGAGGTGCTGCTCCTCCTTGTATGTCGGGTTACCATGCAACCTAAACGGGATGGTGGGTAATGCTTTTGTGTCACGCCAAGTCGTGCCAGTCGGGTCGAGCAGGATCGGATCGGCGTCGTGGTGAATGTGTTTGTTGCCACACCCACCCGTTATTCGCATCTAGATGGGGGCCAATATGACGAGTTGGCAGTTTCTTTTTAGGAATAAATGGTTGGCTAAATTTTTAGTTTCACACGTGACATTCGATTTCAATCTTATTTTGCTTCCTCTAACTCAAAAATCATCATTTTATTCCCTAAAGCTCCAAATATGCTCTAATTCACCCCAACCACCCCCACCCTCCCGGAAACCCCATTTTACCTCCTAAAACTCAAAAGTCGATGTCTGACTCTATAAAACTAAAAATTCGCTCCACATCGCCTTAATTCTGTTGATTTCGTTTGGATGCACCAGGCTAATCATTTTTTTTCTTTTTTTATTTGATCTCTGCAACTCAAGCACATCAACCCAAAAAATCCAAATTTTTTATTTCTTCTTTTAATAAACTTAATATTTTCTCTTAAATGTTGAATGTTAACGCATAGTGAAGATTTATAATCAAATCCACTGACATGTGTGGCATAGTCTTATTGAGTGGTGGGTCCCATATATATGTTTCAGGAGGTCATTTTTGAGTTTTAGTAAGAAGGAGAGAGAGTCCACTAGTTAAAGTGGAATGGATTTTAAGTTTTAGGGAGTAAAATGATGATTTTTGAGTTACAAGAACAAAGTGAGATCAAAATTGAGTTCCACGAAGTATAGCTAAAAATAAGCATAAATAATGCTGATCGATTTTTTTGAGGAAAGATCATGTTTTTTCTTCTTCTTTTCGCTAAGGGAGGATGGATGAGGAGATGGGAGGGTTCGAAACTATTATAATAATTTAAGAAAGAGAGAAGTTTCAAACATGGGCGCATGAGTGGAAAACCAACACCCTATTCACTAAGATATTGGACCGCATGTATAATACTAGGTAACCCGATTTAATCTGTACTTTAATTCTAATTAAAATTTGACTAATAATTGCAATAAAAGAATTTATGATGTAAAATATGTCACATAATTTGTTGTATGAATTTAGTGTATGCAGCACCACCCATTTGCTACAAAAATTGTACTTGTGAATGGTAATATCCACGAATTATGGGATCTCAAATGGGTATCTTATTACGTGTCTCAAAAACACTAATTATCAAATCAAGATTATAGTAAGAATTTAAGAATGTACATAGCAACATCAATGATAAGTATTAATGGGACTGCAAAAGCAACAACTTTAAAAAGATAAAAAAACTTAAGAAAAATAGCATAGAGAAACCAATAAACTCACGTCACTAAAATGTAATATGACTGTTCTTACGAATCGAAGTTACATTGCCAAAATAAAACCCAGCCCCATATTGCCAAGGAGAACTTGTAGAACAATGGGCGAATTTGGGAGAGATTGTCCTTAGCAATCTAAATGTGCATCACATCATAACACTCAAATTACTTATCTCACACGAGAAATTTTTAGTTGTGACGGAAACACGGATAATATACCATATGTGTTTTTATGCAAGTGTTGGAAAATTTTAATTTTAAAGTTATTAACCCTTTAACACACATAACTCATCATTTATATAGGGACATGTAGTGTACCACATTGTGTGACGGTCACATTGAAAAATCTCTCCTCTCACACTCTTTTAATATTTTAATATTCTTTTTATCAAATGCTAGTGATGTGTAGAAAATATTAAAAAATTAAAAAAATATGAAAAATGTAATTTGAAGGGTGTAAATATAATTTCGCTTCGCACACTCTAAATATAAACTCTTATTTATATTAAATTTTATTAAATATTTTCTTATTCGAATTGGAAACCAAATCCAAATCTGAGTAGGAAAACTTGCTTCGAAAGTAAACGGATGAAACAACCCACGTCCCGCATGACCGGCATTAAATTCCAGAAATTACCAAACCACCCTCCCACCAATCCCCCAGATACCTAAAATATCCCCATCAACGGTCCGCACAACGGTCACTTCTCGGGCGGCATACCTAATTTGCACAGGGGCAAATTAGACAATCCATACAGTTCAAAATCCTATTTTCTAGAGGCCACGAAAAGTTCCCACCGCCCTAATGCACAGCGGCACGGCTGCACTCTAAACCGCCACGAATCTCCGAAGTGCCTCCGATAAATATGTCCACAGTTTAACCTTTCCTCATCCATTTGGTCCCGGATTCTCAGATCTTGAACCGTTTCTTGCTTCTGGATGTTTTTGGTTAATTTTGTATACAGAGTTGTGTGTAGTTATTTTTCTTTCAATTTCTCGCTGATCCGGTCGCTTAATTCGTAAGTTTAGCAGCGATGTCGACCGATCAGTTTGAATTCGAAGACCAAATCTCGATGACTATTGATAATGACGAAGAAATTCTGGATGCTGGGTCTGATGGGGGCGATTCGAACGACGCAGTTTCGGGTCGGTTTGGGGTTTTCACCCGGAGCGGGATGGTCCGGGTGGACGACGAGAGTTTCGAGCACGAGATCATCAGGAAGAGCTTTGTTTTGGGCATGGATTTGGCCGGGAGGGACACGAATATTGTGGCGGTGCACAAGAACTTGAGCTCCGATCCGACGAGGAGGGCGAGGTTCGAGTCGTTTAAGATTTTCACTCAGGCGGTGGCTCGGAAATGCGGCGGGAACGCCAACGTTAAGTACGGTTGGTACGGCGGATCGAAGGAGGAACTTTGTGATGTTTTGGTCCATGGGTTCAGTCGGTGCAGGGAGCCTGCTCCAAATGAAGTGTCGTACGGTGTCGGTGTTCATATGATTCCTGCCAAATTTACATGTGATGGGTGAGTTTTTTTTCATTTGTACCCATTTCTTGTTTGTGTTTTGATCTTTGAGAAATTTGATATCTTTGAAATCGAAATGTTTCATTTTTATCGAAGAATTGATGGGTTGTATTGAGCGTTTGGTAGGGCATTGTCGTCGGTTGTTGATGAAAGTGGGCTGAAGCACATCTTGCTGTGCCGTGTGATATTGGGGAAGGCGGAAATGGTGGCGCCGGGGTCGAAGCAATCACAACCAAGCTCCCAGGAGGTGGACACTGGAGTGGACAATTTGGTCAATCCAAGAAGATATGTTATTTGGAGTGCTATCATGAACTCTCACATATACCCTTGCTATTTGATCAGCTTCAAGGCTCCTAGTACTCTCCCAAATGGTTAGTAGCGCAATTCGAAATTCGAATTGGTGATTTGGTTTCTGTTCTTTCTTTTGGTTGTTTGATGGAGATTTCGGTTTTCCGAAATGAGATTTGACTCTGGTTTTGTATGTTCAGTTGTTTCAGGTGTTCCAACAATGCAGCAGAGTGCTTTGAGACCACCCCCCACGTCTCCATGGATGAGCTTCCCTGCTCTGCTGTCCATTCTCTCAAAGTTCTTGCCTCCGACGAAAATGCAGTTGCTCGTTGTTTGTCACAACGAATTCAGAGTAAGTTTTTATGGAATTTTCTGTTTCGCATGTTCAATTTTCATGAATGGCAATGCCTAATTTCGAACTCTCCGGTTATTCATTGTGCATATGTGTGTTCGATGGATTTTGCAGGCGAACAAGATAACGCGCCCGCAGCTGATACAGAGAGTGAGGCAGATTGCCGGTGACAGGCTGTTGATTGGAGTGATCAAATCTGTCAAGAGGCAGACTGATGCCGGGGCAAATGCATGACGTTGTTGGTGTAGTTGTTTGTTGAACAACCCTTAGGGCTTTCCTTTTGGATACACAGATTTAGAGATGATTTAGACAGACAACTACCCACAGGTTTTTTGTTTTTCCAAATGTCGAATATTAGCAAAATTCAAGCCGGTTTCCTTCTTCATTGCGAAATCGAAATATACAGATTTGTTCTCAAAATTGGTGGTTTCTGGTTGTTTCTTCCTATGTAGCAGTGACCGACTTTGAATTATAGCGGCCGATTTTTGTGTTTGACTTTTTTTGTCGCCTTTGGCCGGCTGAGAATATCAATCAATTGCTTGATCAGCAAGCATAAAAAAAATAAAATGAGAATTGGTTGCCTTTCACAGGAAGAAAGAGAAGGGAGATGAGGGTAGAAAGCAAAAACCAATTAAGAACTGAAGCTAAAAATGAAGATAAAATACTTGTCACAAAACCGAGCACAATGACGTTCTATGATTCACACAGCTAACGCCACTTAGTGAGATAAGGATGGTGGTTGCACTCTTTTGTCCAAGGCGAGATTGTACAAATTTTGAAAAAGTCAAAAAAGTTGATGTGCAATTGTATAACTTATCTCATTTCCATAGTTGAAGGCCAGATATATTGACTGTTCAAACAAGCTGAATGGGTTAAGTAGGACCAAAGCTAGTTTACAAATGAGTTTTTATAATTACAATGACGTATGCCCTCACCGATATACAACGCGAAGTTTTGTTTTCCTAACAAGAACAAATGTAAATCCTCTTGAATATGGAAAGAAGGCTCGACAACTCCTACTTCTTATCAGCCAAAGCACTTAATCGCCTCTCCAGCTGTGTAAAAGAAACAAAACTAAGATCAATACAAACAATGATTAGGGTTTTAAAAATCTTCCCACGCTGTTATTATCGAAAACACAGTTTTTTTTCCAAAACTAACAACCTAAATACATCCTATCTCCAATTCAGATCTGCCACTCAGGCATCCGTATTGGAAAAGCATATTAACAGAAGGTGCGCGTAAACAACCAGGGGAAGTCCGGTAATGGGTACAAACCTCGGCATTCTTTGTTTTCTGTATCCGCAACTCTTCGACAAGTTTGTCAATTCTGATAAGATTATCAAAAAAGATTAGATTATTGAATGGAGCATGCTTCTTGGAAATAATAGAAGAAATATCGCGCACCTTTGTCGAATACTAATCACACGGGATTCTAAGACTCTCTCTCTTGCAGAAACCGTACACATCTGCAACAGTACAAGATAATCAATATAAGTATGTCTGGACTCTGGAGTATACAAACTGCAGACTAGACTTCGTTTGATTTGTGTATCCAACTGAAGTTTGAATACCATTGCACCCGATTTTTAACCAGTTAGCTATAATGCATAGGTTTAGAAGCCAAATGAAGATCTAATACCTGCAGGTGCTTATTACGGGTTACTGCCTCTGTGATTTCCGTATGATTGCCTGTCATCGAGAAAATTAAAGAAAATATATTAACATACACAAGAGAGTCAATTTTAAACATAAGTAAAAATCTTAAAATACTACAGATAAATAACAAGAGAATCACCAGTGATTTGATCTACAATTTCAATCAATCTCATTGTTTCTTCCTGTCAGAATTGCAAAAATAGTAAGAAGACCAACACATAATTTCTCAAGTAAATGAAAGAAAAGGTTTCACTGTGCACCTTTTGCATGGCATTTTTCTGCAAAATATAATGGAGCGCAGGAATAATGGAAGCGGATGTACCAATCACAGAAGAGATAGTAAAGTCGTTTGGAGTGTCCTGAAGGGAAACACCAATAAGAATTATGGCATAAGTGCCAGTGCTTCATAACAATCCCAAAACCAAACAATTATTCAATCAATTTGAAATTTAGAGGAAGAGAAGATGATTTATTTAAGGTTTACAGTAAGAAACGCTTATAGAAAGCAAGTTAAAAGTTTTCAGATGCTTAGTAAAGCATCGGTTTTTCTTAATCATCTGCATGTAGATTGTTAAAAGATAACTCATGTTCCATGATAACTTATTGCACTGAATGTTATAGAACAGCATACCTTAGGACTGGAATATGGGATCGTACTACTGCATCGCCCTTGCAACCCTTGGTCATCTGATGTGGTCTCTGTTAACCCCAGATAAAATTGATAAGAATTTTTCTTATGTTATGACAAAGAAACATTCAATTTCAATAAGGATGTGAACTGATGATATAGATAGCGAAATATATATACCATATGAAGAACAACTACCATCTCTCTTCTGATGATGTTCCAAGTGATCACTGCATTTGAGGAATCCCTCGGTTAACAAAATCCAGATACTGAACTAGTTTTCTCCAATATCATGGGAAAACAACAAAAAAGGAAATCAAACTTTAAATTATTAAACTCGTCCACATGATGAATGCACGAAACACACATCCATGTAGAAGGGGAAAAGGAAGTTTAGCATGTGATGTTTCCAACCTACGTGTACAAGCATTTGATACAAGTTACATTGACTTGAGATGTATCTGAAACAAGTTACATTCACTTGAGGTGCATGAAGAAGTAATCAAGCAAAGGCTTCATAAACACAACCAAGCAGTGGAAGTATCACTAACTGGAAAATTTATGGAGATGATGAAAATTTACTTTGAAACAAGAAAAATATTAAAAGTAACAAGAGTTCTGAACTTGCCTGCCCTCCTCATCACCACTGACAGAAGGGGAATGATCAGTTTTTGAGGAAGGTACTATTCTTTCCAAATCAACTCCAAAATAGCTACTCTTTTTTCCTTGTCCTGATGGTGATAAATCAGCAATTTCTTCAATTTCCCCGAGGCCAGAATCTTTCCATATCGATCTACTACAATTGAAACTATCTACATGTACATTAATGGGATCTCTGAACACAAATTAGCACAGTATTAATAATTCTTAAGAGAGTAGATTATGCAGAATTAAACAATTTGCGATTGCCTTTCCCCCTCACACCTTTCTGTTAGACCAGCTGATTTACCAAATCCACCATTCTGTTTGCAGCTCCAGTCTTGGTTTTCAGCAATGGTGATGCCATCATCATCTTGAATCTAAAAGCAGAAAATAGTATTTATCTGAGTATGAATCACCTTAAGTTATGCAATCAACAACTCTTAGCCTCTTGCAGACTGTTCTGCAAAGTAAAAAGAAAGACATATACATATCTAGAAATGATCTACTCACAATAGCAGCCTGTCGTTTCAAATCATCTAGATCAAAATTCCATGCACTGATCCCTCGTATATACTCTTGCTGCAATAAAGAATATTTCAAATCATATATAAAATTTGAATTTAAAAGAAACAAAAAAATAATTATATAACATTTTGAACTTTTGTAAAAGAACTGTTGCAAAATAATATTAGTCATTACCTGTGATAAATGGTCTTTGTCACCATAAAAAGACTCGCTTTGTGCAAAGAACTCAGCCTCTTTTTCCTGATAAAAAGAAGGCACATAAAAACATGCAATATAGAAAGACTACAGAGTACAGAATAGTAAACTTTATGAAAGCCATACAAGTCTGAAATGGAATGCCAACCTTCAACATCCTAAAACGATCTCCAAGGGGAGAAAGACCATTAAGAATTGACCCTGCTATAAGCTCCTTTGAATGCACATGTTTGAAGAAACGGTGATTCAAGAGCTTTTCCGCAGTAGGACGCTTCTTCGGATCCTTAACTAAGCAGGCAGCTACTATCTCTTTAAATGACTACAGGTGAAAATTGATTTCAGAGCAGGTTGTAAAAATAGTGACCATATATAAAGATTATTACTGGAGTCACACCTTTGAAAATTTCTTGTCCCTCTCATAGTCAAGGCCAGGAGGAGCATTCTGTAAGGTCATTAACAAAACCTACAAGGGCAATAATAATAGGGATACCACATACCAAAAGTTAATAAAAACAATGATTTCCTCAAAAAAAGAAAGGCACTATTTTGAGCTATGTTTTGTGAATAAATAATATAACCATGACCATGTCAATTACCATAAATAAAAATAACACAAAAAGGTGTTTAACAAATGTGCATGCACACAAACACGATCTCAGCAAGAATTTTGTAATGTTTGATTTTAATTTTACGAAAAATTCAGTAGCTCCATGTCCCGTCCCATGCAATCTAACTACGAAGAGTAATGAAATTTACCTTCATTGGTGGGTACTTGGAAAATGGAGCATGACCATGAGCAAGTTCCAGTGCTGTTATCCCAAAAGACCAGATGTCTGCTCTGTTTGGATACGAATAACAGACCCCACGAGGATTTGAACGACAAGTTAAAGTTAGACAAAGCTTAAAGAAATGAAATTCAAGATTATCAAATATACACAAGTCAATAAGTATTCTTCCATGACCAACTGTAAACAAATCATCCACTCACTTAAAGTCATATCCATGCAATTGCTGCATAACTTCCGGAGCCATCCTGTGAAAAAAAAGGACTGTTAAATATGAAATGCAAGGAGTTCGAAGACCAACTCGAACATTATATATTTTTGAAATAGTCAATAGACAATATGTAGATAGAGAAGGTCCAGGCCATCACCAGCAAGGAGTTCCAACAAACGTTTTTCTTGTATGTTGTCTATGGCCAGTGTCGAACAAGCTCGCTGAAACTCCAAAGTCTGCTAACTTAACTGCACCTTTTGTATCAACCAGTATATTACCAGCCTGTAAATAATAGGGTTAAAAAGCTTTAATAAGACACATTTGGTCAAGTCGGCTTTGTAGAGAAAATATAAATACATACATGGACGGATAATAAATGCAATCAAACATATGGATGATCAAATCTAGTAATCTACAATATACCAATACAACTACTCATGGCTAGCCCTAAATGTACAGATAGCAACACTTGTATTTAACATTTTGCACCGATATGCAAATAGTAGTAGGCTACATCCAAAAGGTAACGGAGAGTCCAGAAAACACCATAACACAAATACAAGGCTGAGTAATATTAACGTACCTTAACATCTCTATGAATGTGTCCATGGCAATGCAGATAAGCAAGGGCTTTGAGAACCGCATACAACAATGTAGCAATAACGGGCTGCTCAAAACCATCAGGGTGGGCAGATTTCATGATGTGAAGACACGAACCAGAGGCCATGTAAGGCGTGACGATCCAGAGGCTACTGCCGGCAGTGAAAGAGCAGTGAGCCTTGAGCAGATTCGGATGGTCAAGCAGGATCATGGTCTGCACTTCTCTCCGAATAGCGTCCTGTGGATGCAGGGTGAAAATTGCAATTTACAACAAAACGGGGGGAAGTGTGCAAGATAAAAACCATAAAATGGAAAGGGAAGTTGAAGGAGTGGGGAATGAAAAATACCAAGTCGTTCCTGCATTTCTCAAGGTCGAGGACTTTGATGGCGACGGTTTGATTAAGTGGGATGCAGAGAGCTCTGTAGACGGTGGCGCTCACGCCCTGACCGACTTCTTCGTACAGTTTGTAGTCTTTTGGGTTCACCGGAAAGTCCTTTTTGGGTAAAAATTCCATGGCTTTTTTCACTGTAGTAGTACGTCATCAACAATCAAAACCCCTCCTGCTTTTGCTCCCTACAAAATTAAAAATCACAGATTATTTATAAGATCAAGCTAATTAATTTGCAAATTAAACCCAATAATAAAGCAAACTCAGCGATTAAAATGGAGGGAAAAATGCAGAAGTTGAAGATTACAGCAGGAAGCCCTGGAAGGCTGCGACAAGGTGACAGAGGAGGAAGAAAAAGAAGATGGAGAAATGGGGGGAGATTAAAATATGCAGAGAGATGAATCCAATGACCTGTTTCGGCGAATCCGCCAATAAACTCGAAATTCCGTGAGGGTTTGTCTCTTTGTGCTTCCTCTTCAAAGCCCTCACTCGCTCTGTCCGTGACTCACCTGCTTTGGTGCAATCAACAGATATTTCTGAAATCTGAAAGATATTTTATATTTCAATCGGTCAGAGTCAGAGAGATTACCAGTGGAGGCTGTTTGCTTTTCAGATTGTAGATTACGACATATATTATCACTAATTCAGTATTTAACTGCCTGCAAGTTAAAAGATTTTAAGTGTTATTTTCGTGAATTGTGATTTGTAAGTTCCGTACTATATTATTATGATAAATTTACTGTGCAATTTAAGTTTAAATTTCTTTTATATGTAATGATATATTTTTTCTTAAAAATAAGAGGAGTTCGGCTAAGAGGATAAATTAGCGTTTCAATCCGAAGAAAATAAGTTGAATAGAAGATCTTAACTATTATGGTAATTCACTATTTACTTATCTTTACTTCATTTTGATAATTTTAATATGCAACTTGTTCAAATATCTTTATAAATTTATTATTTTATTTTTTTAATCATATAAATATATTATTTTTAATGGAAAAAAATTTGTTCGCAGAACAATATATAAATAAATCTCTTGAGAGAAAAACAAAAAATAGATTGTCAACAAAAATGGAGAAATGCTGTGTTTAGTGATTGTAATGGGGCTCCAGCTATTAATTAGATTAGACAAGTGCGCGCGTAATTGTTTTCTTCAGGCCTTTCCTTCCCGCCTCCTGCGATTTCTTGATTATTGGGCCCAAATTCTGGAGGTCGTATTGGGCCTGTCTTTCATTTACCCAGCCCAATTTTATAGCCTGTTTTGGTCAAACCGTCTAACGGTCTAAGTGCCTCTTATGTAGGTAGGCAGATTGTTTGCCCTCCTTTTACCATGCCCTTCATATCTCCTCTTATTTATACGGTCACGGTTAAGCCACGTCAACATGTTTTATTATCTATATAAAAAAATCAATATAAAAATTGATTTGACTTAACCGTGACCGCACAATATAGGAGGGGATGGGAAGGACATGGTAATGAGACGACAGACAATCTGGCTCCCTTATGTAGAGATGTCGATTTTCACATACAAGATTCAAATAAAGGAATTGACGTTTGAGTAAATATTAAACTGATTAGATGGCGTGTGTCATAAGTCATTGAGTAATGATATTTAGAGCACAAAATTGATTACTCTTAATCACTACGCGGCAGCTCAGAGGCTAGGGATGAATACATACCCGATTTCATATGGCACATCTTGATATCTAGAGAAAGAATGAAATGTCTTTATGAGTCTTACTAGCCCCTGAAATGAGGGATTGTCGTGAGGAAGCCACCAACTGATCATTTAAAAAAAATAAAATAGATCACCTCCCTTATACATATGACTCTCACATATAATGATGGATTTACACGTGGTCAGCAATGCGATTAGTTTTGTATGACCAATTGTAAAAGAATGGACTCCAACTCTAGGTGTGGAATATGTTCTAGTCTAGCAATTTTTTTGACATATATATTACTAGATATACGGTTGGACTACCGGTGAGGACAATAGTTAAGAGATTCGACTATAAAAACCCTTTTAAGTTTGAAAATTAAAAAGAGAAATATCACTAGACTAATATACAATTCATAAACTCCTAATGGACCTATGAAACCAAGCTTAGTAACTTAATAATTTAATTTCTTGCAACACATTTTTCTATATGGAAGTTGGGTATATAGGCCAAACTTATTTCTAATTTTCCAGGACAATTTGCAATTACTTAATTCATTTGCTTTTGTTGAAACAAGATGAACAATTTTATTTCTCCCTTTTTTGTGGGCGTATATTGCTACGAAAACGTGTGAGGAAAGTCAACTTCCATGGATATCTGAATCTTCTTTTTTCATCCTCCCAAAAAAAATGTTGACCGTAGTTTCCAAAAAAAAGAAATATTGACCGTAGGATTCTGCTTTGCTGCGCCAAAACTTAGACCAAGGGCGACAATAACGTGGGCTAAGTTTGTGTTTTGGAATGAGGATCTTTCCGGATTCTCTTTACGAGGATTCGAAGATTATCTAATTGTATCTATTCATCATACATCGTACAGTTAAAATTATTTTAAATTTTATATTTAAAAATTAGATACAATTTACGATGAACAGACACGATTAAAGAATTTCCTAAATTCTCACGGAGAGGATCTTCATTCTGTGTTTTGTTTGTGTGAGCTGTATGTGCTTGGTACGACCTACGAAATAGTAAACGGGCATCATCAACTAATCCAGAAAGTTGAATTTGTGGAGGGGGTTTTCTACTTTTATTGCCTGGGTCGCAAGTCTACTACACATGAAGGATTAAGGAATGACCCAGTCGGTTCAAACTTATATATTTTATCTGTTAATACACCGTTAATTAAGTGCTTAGTGAGTTGTTCCTTGTTTCAATATTGTTTAGTGTTGACAACTTGACAGACACGCATACTAGCTAGGTACAGCAAGTCTTAGAATTCTTCAACTCGTAAGAATGCGAGGATATATTGCATAAGAATGCGAGGATATATTGCATAAGTGTTTAACAAAATTGAGGTTTTATCATAAAATCAATTGACAACGTCGAAAGTAGTCAAGTTATTTATAAACACATGCAAATTACGATGATGTTGCTTTGTCGTTGATGCATTGAGCAATTATAAAAATGATGTATATGTCACTCAGTATTAGGGTCTGATAGTATTCCTCTTAACTTGGAAGTGAAAGGTTCAAATCTCGTTGATATCGAATTTGATACAAAATTAGGCTGCCCATTGTGTAGTTTGACCAAACTCTCCCTTCTTTTAGTGTAAAAATATCATTGTATTCAAAAAAAAAATGATGTATATATTATTTGTCAAAAAAATATTAACAAGCTAAGATGAGAACAAGAGGGGTTTTGACTTGTCCTACTAATTCCTTTCGTGACCAGAAAGAAAGTCAGAAAGCTCCAAAAACCTTAATCCATAAGGGATGGGGAGTAGATAATTATAAGCAAGTATCCATCTAGAAGGATAAGCATTTCAAACATATATATATTACGCAAAATAAATATTTAAGGAAAGGTATTAAATTCTTGATAAATTTTTTATCGAGACCTATATTTGTACACTCCTCTATTTATACTTATTCATTCTCAATCAATGAATATTGTATTATTTTCTCAAAAAATAAAAAAAATAAAGCAAAATCACGTGCTAAAGAGAGTGAGTCATCACCCTATTAATTTCTTTTATGAGTAAATTAGGACTGAAATTCCAGAAGAAACTGATAATTCATGCATATAATCCAAATACATAAATATCGATGGGAAAATGTTATTCTGTCGGACTCATGTAATTAGGAACCACTACTTTTTCTTATGATTTAATAATAAAAATTGAATTATTATGTATATATGAAAATAATATAAATGTAAATGCAACTGTCATTGCATTATTGTACTGCGAAAACATAAACGAAAGTGTATTGACATTACTAATTAATAATTTCCTCCATTAACATCTTAGCAACAAATATACACTCTCATAACAACAAATATATTATCTTCCTGAGATTTACTTTCTCTGTATGGTTGGTAACACACTAGTCTCAACTAGGATTTATATGGTGGCGGCGTACGTTCAAAAGTAGGTCGAGAGTTTTGACTGGGATGAGTTAAGAATTGTCATCCCTAGTGTAAGCATTTTGTTGCTATCTACCACGAAAGATTTTTGTCTAAAAAATCTCATAATAATATTAAGGATTTATATGCTAGTGTATCTCTCATAAGTACTATTGGTCTGGATTCTCATCTCATAATAACCGAATATTATTCACGGTTTTTCCCCATATCCAAAATATACCCGAATTTTCATACCCTAATCCAATCCATTTGGATGGTTATGCATGATTATCGGTTTTAACGGTTAGAATTGTCATCCCTAGTGTAAGCATTTTGTTGCTATCTACCACGAAAGATTTTTTGTCTAAAAAATGCCGTACCTTCCCCGTTCATAAGGCAATGTTTGTATAATAAACACTAGCATTTGCATACACACTTTGTGTATGTGAACACATTTTTATAGAAAATGAGAAGAAGAGAGGGGGAGAGAGAGAACGTGGGGGAGTGAGAGGTTTTTGTTTTTGGTTATATATATATGTATATACGTTAGAGGTATTTTAACATCACTTGTAGGTGAGGCTTCAATAAAAAACAATAAAATTTGGACCTGTAAAATTACATTATTGCCCATCATTTTTTTGTGTGATAGAAGACTAATTTGTCTTTTCACCATCTTTTGGTTGATAAAGAGAGTTTTATTAATTAGTAGAGACTAGTACACTACAAGGATACAAACAATGAACTACTCAAAATACTAACTCAATCGAGATAATTGATAATTAAGTAGCTTAATGAAAGTGCTTGAATATATGCTCATTTAACGAAAATTTCAAATAGCAAGTATACCCCTATATGTTTTACAAAATTACAATTTTTTTCCTACATTATTGTCTTTGATACTTATTATATCACATTAATACTATATCATTTTTAGTCATTTAATTAACATATTCAAAGCAATTTATATAAAAGTTTACCAAACACTGTTTTTTTTATTTTATTAAAAGCACTTTTACAAAAAAAATTTGTCAAACACCAACAACTTTATTTTACAGTTATTTATTTTCATAGCACAGCAAAAATATATTTTTTTTAAAAAAACACAACAATATCAAATTAACCCTAACATAGTTGTTAATTTAGGTATTGATGCTGAGGATGGATGGAGAACAACAGGAAAGATTTAGGCACCCTTTATTCTATTTTCTATGAGATTATTAGATTCTTATCCCCCTTTTACTTTTCGCTTTTTTTCAACCAACTCACAATTTGGACTTTTCCACTTTTCTTTCCCCCCACAAAACTTTCTTGCCCAAGTTCCAGCTACCTCAACGAATCCCACTAAATATATTTTTCCCTCGGTCCTTTTTCGAATACTAAAAAATCCAACCAAAAAACACGAAAAATAATTTTATTTATTTATTTTTTGTTGTTGTTCGATAAGGAGATAAAGATGAACTCCCTGAATTGCCATGCAACTACAAGTCACAGCCCCATTCACATGAGCATTTAGTACTTCGCCCATGACATGTCCCTTCCTCCTGCTCCCCCACCCACATCTTTTTAATAATAATATCTAATCCGCTACGATGTCATTTAATATTATGATTTAATAATATTTCTTTTTACTTGTAAGTGTTGTAAGTGAGAGGTCTTATGTTCGATTCTTATCAAATGTGAATTTGAACTACATTATTACTAGCTCTTTATGAGGTTTAGTCAACTTCCCACCATTTAGTGTAGATAATATCTTCTTCTTTTTTTTTTTTAGGAAAAAAAATCCACTACAACCCACCCCACGATACACCTCTTTGACTTTCAAATTTCCCTCCCCACGCAAGTCAACCCCATCCCAAGCACATGACAAAGTAGTAAATTGCTACCTCCTTAGTTTTATTATACAACTTACCAGACTACCTCTTGCGTTCACGTTTTTCCTCTCTTTTTAACATCCATCAAAATTGTCAGTATTACGGTATAATAATACTCCTATTAATGAGAGATTCTAGGTTAGTATTCTTGTAAACGAGAAATTTTAGATTCGATTTTCGTCAAAGATGAATTCAACCCAAATTAATATGGCTAGCCTACTCTCACATCTTTTAGTGTAAATAATATCGTATCTATTAAAATATCCACCAAAATTTGGTAGATAAATATTAATGAGACTCTTTATAAACTCATGCTGCTTATATTTGTAGTATAATATTTTATAATGTTAACACAATATTTAACGTAAAATTACGATTCATAATCGCCATGAATCAAAATTAAAGTCGTCAAAATTAATTTCAATGATCCAATTGCTTGCGCATAACAACAAATGATTTACTAACACGTAGCGACAATCAAACGCCCCCTTTCCCTTAGGTTCGAGGAAATTCACAAGTGGCTGCTCCAGACATCATCCGCGTGGTAATAAAGACGTGTACCGTGTGAATCCGAAGCTGCCACCAACGACCGTCAAAACGTCCCCACCCGCCAATATTGGCCAACGGCTTATATATAAGCCACCCCCACCCGGTTTCATTTTCCACCACCGACTCCAAACCATATCTTTCAAACTTTAATTAATTTCATCATCCGCCTCTCTCTCTGTCAAGTCTCAACTTCAAAAACCCTAAATTCTCGATCGAACAAAATTGAAAATGCAAGCGGTTTCCGTGTTTTCCGTGTCGCCGAGCTTCAATTCCAAGGATTCCGCGAGCGATTTCGAAGCCGAATACGCGCAGCTCTCTGCGAATTTCAGCTCCCAGCTCCAAATCGCCGGTTCCGGCGGCGATTTTGAATTCGAGGACGCTGGGAAGCCAGAAATGGAAGATAAAGAAGCTCAAAGCGTGGACGACGGCGGCGAATGCGAGACCGAAAACGAAGACGATTTCTCTTTCGCCCCCACGAAAGCCGACGGTTCGCCGATTTCCGCGGACGATATATTCCAAAACGGCCAGATCCGGCCGGTATTTCCGATTTTCAACCGAGATCTTCTCTTCGCCGAAGCCGACGACGGCGATGCTTCCAGAGCCAGAGCGGCCTCGTCTGCAACTTCGTCCTCGTCTCTAAGGCCGCCGTTGAAGAAGCTGTTCTTCGAAGAGCGGGACACGCAGTCGTCGTCGGCGTCCGAGTTGGACGAGCTCCAAGGAGTCCCGGAAGGAACGTACTGCGAGTGGTCAAGGAAGCAGATGGAGGCGGCGCCGGAGCTCCGGAACAAGAGCAATTCCACGGGATCCTCGAAGCTGTGGAGAGTCAGAGACTTGAACCTCCGGAGCAACAGCGACGGCAAAGACGCTTTCGTCTTCCTGAACCCTAAGTCGGCGGCGAGCCAGAAGCCGAGCCAGGAATCGGCGGCGGATGGGAAGAGCAGCGCTGAGATTCAAAAGACGGCGGCGGAGAAGGTAAAGAGGAAGGCTAAGAAAGTCGAAACGGTATCGTCTGCGCACGAGAAACATTACGTGAAGAACAGAGAGAAGAAGGAAGGGGATAAACGGCGGTCGTACTTGCCGTATCGGCCGGTAGTTGGGTTCTTCACCAATGTGAACGTATTGAGCAGAAACGTTCATCCTTTTTGAGGAATATACCGGTCATTAAATTTTTGTTTAGTTTTTTTGGGTTTTTTAATTGTTTAATTAATTTATGTAAATTATTTTTGATAGCAAAGTTATGTAAATTATTGGGAACGGAGAAAACGAAATCTTTTGTCTTTTGGTAGAAAGGTGTTTTTATAAAATGTGTATAAAAAAAAGTTAACTTTAAAAAGGTATTCAGTAAACATTTAAAAATAATTTATTTACATAGTTTTAGATAAAAAAAAGAGAGCTTATTCTCACATGATATCAGAAATAGTTTTTTTTTTTTAAAGTACAATAATACCAAACCAGCCCTTAGATGGTAGATGATATTATTAGGAACCCAGTCATTTATAATTTTATATTGTATTGAGCTGAGAATATTCTTTTTTTTTTTTCAAATGTACAAGAAGAAATGATGAAATCATTGAATGAAAGAAAAATTCTCAACATAAAAATCTTCTCTCACTCTAGAGAAATTTTTAGTTGTGACGAGAACACGGATGGTACACTACGTGTTTTTATGCAAGTGGTGAAAAATTTTAATTTTTAAGTTATTAACCTTTTAACATACATAACCCACTATTTATATAGGGATACGTGATGTACCATATCGTGTGACGGTCGTATTAAAAAATCTCTCCTCAATTTGCACCACAACTTCCAATTTAATTTTGTACTTTCTTAACTTTTCAAAACGTGTTGATTTAAAATTTAATTTTGAGCTCTTTTAATTATTTAAAACGTGTCAATTTATCTCAAGTCGAAACTAAGTATTCAATAGGAGAGACTTTTATAGAAATTTCCCAAATGAAAATCATTGCTAAATGATGATCATCCTCAAAGTGGAAGCTTTGACGTAAGCCCAAACATGATGAGCAATTTACATATAACGTGTTCGTTACCATCATGATGTTTTGATCCAACAATGCATATATGAAAGAAAAGCTTACAAAGTCAATATATTAGTAGACTCCTGTCATTTAGTATTACGGTTTAGTGATATTCTTTTTTACTTGCAAGTGAGAAGTTTAAACTCTCGCCAAAAGCGAATTTAAACCACATTATTACTAGTCCATTGTGAGACTAAACCTAATATCGTGTGTTAAAAAAAATAAAATAATATATATATATATATATATATTATTGGACTACAAAAGCATGATAAAAAGCCTTTTTTAAAGCCCATGGAAGAAGACATTATGGCAGCCAGAACATTAAGGGAAACGGTACTAGTTGTCCAGTACTTGCCCCTACAAGACCGGAGAGAAACCATAATTGTGTGTGGACGGCTCCATAATAAGGAGGGCACTTTTCATGCCCCTCCTGTTTTGTATGATTAAACCACGTTAACATTTTATATTACTATTTATTTTTGTCTTATTATTTCTATAAAAAATATAAAAAATATAAAATATTAATGTGGCTTAACCGTGATCACACAAAACAGAAGGGGCACGAAAAGTAGGAGAGCAGAGAATCTGCCTCCCCATAATAATACAGCGTGGACCACCACCGACTCTGGCAGCCAGCACCATTATTGTACTTGAACCCAGCGTAAAAACTCCCACAGCCAACCCGGCAGGGTTAGTTGAATCTTCAAAATGCTATTTATTGAGCATCAAAACTCATACAAGAGATTCTCCAGTCTCACCAGTTGCATACACGTGTCTATCTCTTTTATCTCATTACAAGCAACGGCCTGATGAATCACCGCATTTGAAAGCTTCCCTTTCTTTGATTAGGAACATATACGAAATTTGTTATCGTGTGATGTGAGAAACTGATACATAGTTAGTATACAACGGGTAAAAAGTTAAAACAGTAAGTTCAGAATAAAAGAGAGACATCTGACCCACCACCAGTTGATCTTCAAGTATTGCTCCATCTTCGCATCCTTAATTTCAAAACGTTATTTACAGTTTTACACTGGTTAATTATGCAGATACATTTTTCCCGTTGGTTACTTTTATTACATATTACTGTCACGGTAGGGTTTATCTACATTATTACGTCATAAAAACCTTATCCAAAGCTCTGTTCCAAGGATTCACTTTGCCAAATTCTTGCAAATTCTAAACAGGCATTATGTCAACGCAAGTCGAAGATTTCGAACCTCAGATTTGAATTCTTGTATACATTAGAGCAGTGCTCGAAAACGGGACTCCCGTCTGTTGTTTCTCCGTGAGGATGAAATCCTTGCTCCTGGCACGCTTTCAGGACACTCATTCCGCCAGGATCAGATAGCCGAAATATTCCATAGCTCCTGGAGAAATCCCAACACGAATTTGTTAACATATAAGCACATAGCAAACCTTGTCCCTCACCTATGTGGGACAGCTCTCAACACGCCCCCGCACGTGTGGCGGATTTTCAAACCTACACGTGGACAACAACTGGGTGACGTGGAGCGCTTGTGGCCGTTTGGCTTCACACGAGGACAACCCGCTCTGATACCATGATGAAATTGAGGTTTCACCACAAAACCAATTAGTAATATGAGAAGTAGCCCAAGACCATATAAGCACATAGCAAACCTTGTCCCTCACCTATGTGGGACAGCTCTCAACAACGCATATTACCAATTGGTTTTATGGTGGAACCTCAATTTCATCACTTAGAAGTATACTCGAGCTCTCTCTTAGTTATCTGTATTTTTGGGCTTATTACTTACATTTCGAAACATTTTCGGTACAAAATATGAACCATGAGATATTCATGCAGATGCAGTTGGATATTCAACTGGAATACTTAATTAGTTCTGCAATGGAGTTCTTATTTCGCTACCAACGTGGTTTGGCGTACTGGTCAAATTTTCAAGGGGAAACTGGTGAGCAGAGAAGGATACGCTTCCAAATTACTGCATTCTCTCCTTCATTTCCTTTTACGCTTGTTTGTGACAGCTGACTGAAATTTTTATGTCAGTGTCAGAACGTCAGTGTGGCATGGACGTGCATAACAAAGACTCATGACCACAACAAAGGGTGTTACCGTTCTTAGTGAAGAATGAAGATGCTACAAGAACAAAGGCAAGGACAAAGACTGAGGGAATGGACGATAGCATCTAAAGCTTGTGGGCCGAAATATAGATGGAAGGAGATTAAACATTTAAGACTTGACTCTAAAGCTACTAAAATGAAATTGCCAAATTTTGTTTAAAGCGTAACGACTGAACCTTGTAATTAGTGTTGCAGCATACCTTGAGGTATCAGTTGGAGCCATGACAACGGCAATAGCCTCGGGTATCATAACCTGAAGACAAAAGTTGGAAAGACAAAAGAAGTTAAAAGTCGAAGCATATGACAGCATATTGAGGAACCAGATTTACATGTTACCCATGGTCCCTAATTGAAGCAGACAAAACCACACCCAAGAAGGCAATTTAATATTTCAGAACAAGCCAACATGGGAAATGGTATGAAGTTCATAATGTTACTGTATCTAATTTTAAGTTCTTCTAACCTATGTGTGCTTAACGTTGAAATCCAAATATTTTATCTTAAACAATTGCAAGAAAATAAAATTCTAAGACCATATAAATTTTGCAACTAAAGAATGGAAGTGGTTCCCCTACCTGGTACGAATAATGAGTGTGCAAATCCACTGATGACATGAAACAACTTTGAGAAGGATGTGTCTGAAAACAAATGGTTAACAAAATGAACAAGAAACTGTCAATTGTAGAGCGACAAAGGAGGAAGCAAGCAGCAGAAGAAAAGAAAATTATGACCTACATGGATCCATCCAACCGGAAAAAGTGAGTGTTCGTTTTGAATGGCAAAAGCTTCCTCATCGTTTGTTGCCAGACACTGTCATATTTTGTAGTCATAAGAAAACAGAAATAAGATCACACCATGTAGTTGGACGCGGCATGGGCAACAGGAATAGTCTTAAGTCCAAACAAGATGAGTGAAAGGCTACAAGGACTTACAGAGCTGGAAGTTGATTCCTGTTTGGGTATGATCAGAGTTGTCACATAGAATGTTCCATTTTTCTATACATACACAGAACAAAAAAATATACATTACTTTTCAAGGAAAGATATCATATAACATTGTGAATGTGTACATATGGACTAAAGGACTAGATTTTGAAATTGAAAATGGTGAGAAACTGAGAGAGATTTGGGTTACTTTAAACAAGATTTGGAGACAGAAGAAACAGTCTGAAGATCTGAAGATAGTTTCAAATGCAACAAACAAATGCTTTTAGAACCAATGCAGAGTGTGAATCTTACAAGAAAAGCGCCAAGAATCCCGCAGGTTTCTAGATCCTTCTCCGTGTTTTCTTTAGCAAGATCAAGGAAATCTTCCATTAACTGAGCTGACTGAAAAAATAAGTATAGCAATTAATTATCAAATATCAATGCTCAATGCAGAAAAAATACGTCCACAGTTTGCATGAAACAGATAAAACTACAAAACAAAAAGCCAGCATTGAGGTAAGTTTTTACAATATGTACATCTCGCAGGACCCCAGATGATGCTGATTTATTAGAAGACTGTGACTGACCATGTTCTGTATTTGCGTCTGTAATTTGTGATATATTAGAACTTTGAGGCTTTTCTACGCAAGAGATTACAGGTGAAGGAGAGCATTGAGTAACAGAATGAACTGTGATATTCTGATAGTCACTAGTTGTCTTCAAAAAGTTTGGACCAGGAAATTTACACGCGAAGCAACTACTGCCAGATTCCACTGAACACAAAGATGACAACCTAGGATTTTCCCCATCGATGCCCCTGGCGCTGTATAAAAAAAGGGAGATGATATGATAATCCTAAATTAACAAAATCTCCGTAAAGATGTTAACTTTTGCCAAATTGTGAACGGTTCGCTGAAGTGGATATACTTCTTGATAGGAATTACTATACCTTATATGGCTTCTCTCTGCCATGGCTTTTTAACCTGAGTGAGAAACTGCGGCCACTATTATTCAAACCAATTTGACGCTACAAAAAATTAAGATGATTTCCCTAAAAGAAAACACCAACTCATTATTTGAAAATAAAAAGTTTAGATCGAAACATAATTTGAAAACTGTTCTTCCTGATGCAAACACCATTCCGGACACCTCATGTCTATGATGCACATATCACCCAGTTCAAAGTACATACAGTATCAAAAGCGAAGAATCTCATTTCTGTTTGTCTTATGATTAAGAACTTCTTTGTTGTTTGCCTTGAGTAATTGCTAATTAACTCGACTGCCGAGTTATAAATTTATAATTAACCTCATTCGTCGGTCTGTGAATCCAAATTACCACATTTATAAACGCCCTTTTCCTTCATTACATGTAAACAAAGAGAAAATTCCAAGTCACCATTTAGATGGATGGTTCCAAACAAAAATATTAAAACTTGGTATAAACAACCTTCACCATCGGACATGGTAAGTATCCTAATCACTCAGTCACTTTTACCAACTGGACTGCAGTTTAGAACAATACCATCATTATCATACCACTCTAACTCGAAAGTTCTAACAATACCAGAGGCACCATTTGGTTTTACAATTTCAAAAGGGTATTGAAATTTCGAAGGGCCCGGGAGAAAACAACACAACTAGAGGTCGCTAATCAACCTACTGGGTTGTCACTCTAAATACAACCCCCAAAACAGTAAAACAACCAAGGCATGGAATCGGAAACCGTTGTGAAAAGGGGTCTAAATCACCATTAAATCCAGAAATTATTGATTGCCCACTAATTATAAAGGAAAAATAAACAAAAAGGAATCAGCTTTTTAAGCGATTCTTCATACCTGTCAAGCAAAGAGATGAACTTATGCAAATTTTCAGCTTCGCACCCCTTTACCATTCAAAATGGTTTTCATATTTCAAGCTTTTTGCTGAATTGGGTCCTCTTTGTAAATAGATGAACACACCGCACGATCACCCACCATGGAGCTTATGACACCACACCCCGCAAGCTCATGCCACATGTTTTTCTGTACGTCTCCAATAGCTTCCCTCTTTTTTGCTGAACGACTTGCCGTTTGGATTAGGAGGAACGTTTGTGTACGGTCATGTGTTGTTAACATGCTCCATGGTATATTTGGGTGGACAATTTTAAGGTATAATAATACAATGTTACAAATTCGACTCACATACATGTCAAAGACTGAATGTATTATATTTATGTTGAGTCTAATACATAATTAATAGCACGCTCATTATGCGATATTATCCAGTCTTCCTTTCCGAATAGATTATCTCCCCCCCTTAATAAGTCCACTTGCATGTGAACAATGTATTGCTTGAAGTTATTGCTCGGCTCCAAGTCCAGCAGGGAGGGCTGAGTGATTGCCTTAGCAAATATTGGACTGTTGGAGCTAGTTTTTAGTGTTTTGGTAAACTCTTCCTCTGCTTTGTATATAAAAGTGGTCCATTTATATAAAACAAATATATACGTAGGTATTATAATTTAAGTAAAACAACAATTCCACATGAAGGTGTTCAAGATAAACGCAAATTGCACTCACGGATTGAGGTTATTTTGGGTGAATTGGGATGAGGACAGAGAAGACATCTCTTTCAGTACTAGGAGGGAGAGGATTGGTAGCCGAGGGTGACGGAGTAACATACCTAATAGGAGATCCTCATTCCACACGGGTAGGAGGCTCCTAGCCTTCCTCTATCCATTCGGATTTTATTACGAATAGTACGGTGTATACAAGTTAGAGGAATGTTTCATTGGTTTTGCCCCCAATACAAGTACAGGAACAGTAGCAAAATATTGGATGGCAATGGCTGCTTGACTTTTTCTTCAGTGGCGGCTGACGGCTGAACCTCCCTTCCACAGTCTAACAGTGTCAACTGCAGAAGACAGAGGAGTCCATTCTGTCTGATGTAGCTTTTCTAGGTAACCTGTCTTTTGCTTTTTCCAATGAACATTATATTATGCTAGGCAGGGTGTCAAGTGAACCACTGTGAGTCGTTGATACTCGTGATTCGTGAACGTCAACGGCGCACACGTCGTGTGCCTCTATTTCTTGCACTTGTTTTTTTATAGCCAGTTTGATAGAGCTGTTTGACTAGAGTAGGATAGCAAATATGAAACCGACATGAAATCGAGTGAGTCCAACTAAATTATAAGGTGTCTCATGTTTTATGAGAGTGGCCTAACTAGCTAGGATTAGAGCGCAACACTTTCATTGGGTACATGTTCAAAATGCTTAATAAGAAGAGATTTGGAGAATGAAAATTTACGTAAGTGATGGATTGCATTAGTCAGTAGGGTTTTCTTTTTTAGCTCATTTCATCACATAGTATCACTTGTATCAAAAAATGAAAATTTACACCGGGAATGTATATGTTTTGTTTGTTTAATTAATGACAGGTCGAGAAATAACATAAAAGAAAAGGTTATGGCTGTGACACTTAAAAAATGCTTGTTATGTTGCATAACAACGAAGGCCACGGTACGTTCTCGAACTTTAAAACTTGATTTTATTCATATATTGAAGAAGATTTTATGAATAATTCAACAAAAATGCTATTTTACCATTTATTTGTACCATCACTTGTAACATCTCTCTAATAGAGATGAGATCCAGATGCGTTGGCAGACCCTACCTGTTATAGACATGGTACAAGTGATAGTACAATTAGATGATAAGTATAACACTACTCATAATTCAATATCGGTCCGATTATTATTTGATACAAAATTAATAGCAAGCAACAATTTCTAAGTTTATTGACTTATGTAAAAATATTTATTAGTGATAATTAAATTGGTATTTGCTTTCAAGTTTTCAATAGCATTTCCTATCACACTAAAGAAAAAATAGGACTGGTGTCATGGTGACCAAAGAAAGCTACAACTACAAGCTCAACAATAGTTGCAACTCGAAGACAATGATTTGATTCCCCTATTTCTAAACCAACAAGCACGTCAATCATGAGTGGTTTAGTCAAGAAAATTGTCCCTCGTGGCCATCAGTCATGAGCTTTTATGTCAAAAAAAATTATAGATCCAAGCAATTAGCCTTAAATTTGAACAATTAATTACTAACCTAAATAGATTAAATCGTGACTTAAATCTACGTACAGACAAAGGCAAATGTATATTGTGAACCACCCGGAGTTCGGAAAACATATGAGTGCCCACCCCTGGTCTAAATTGAAAGATCCCAATAGATGTATGATGGATCCAGTTCCAACCCAAACCAAGTACCAAGACAGATCTAATTAAAGGCTTAATGTTTAATTAAAACGAGACACTGGCGACATCATCGTGTTAGTTAAAGTTCAAGATCAACACATCTCTCAGCAATCTGCAAGAAGCAAGAAGATCGATCGAAGCTTCCCTTCTCACTTAATCGTGTCTTCTGGTCTAGTAGCTACTACTAATTATATATTAATTCACGAAACTCCATAACTTTCATACACTAATCTAGCATTGCAATTTGCATGCATGAGATATATACTATACTAAAACTGCTTAATTAGGTTCCTTGTTTCATCATTTTACTGCTCTCACTAACCTATTCCGGTACTCCATGAACAACGAAGCAAATGAAGGGGTTAAAACCACAAATAAACTAATAACACATCAAGACGTGTTGATATTAAATCGAAAACACATCAAGACATGTCACGATAACAAGTGGCAAATGGCCTTCTGCTTTTTCGAAAGGGTGCAATCAGAAATGCGACCGCTCTGTGGAAGTGGCCAAATATGACTCTTAATCAAAACCCAAAATGTCTTTCTTTAGAGAGACGATGAAAACAACAACAAGAAGAAGATAATATCTGATAAAAATTCAGTGTCTGTTGCGCAAGCGACAATTTAAATTGGAATTTCGACAGTTCGTAGGGATGCCTCCAGCTAAAAATATAAATAAATAATTGCTTTTAATCGTCACTCGCCTTATGTTTTTATTTTATTTTCTAATCATCACTGCTTGTCGTCACGTTCCCTCTACCCACCCCGTGGCGTCCACCTACAACTCTTCGCCTAATAGATATTGGTGCTTTTTCATTATTAGGAAAACTAATGAAAAATTTTTGAAAATTTTGAGTTATAACGAAAAAGATAAAATAAAGAGTAAAATGAATATTACCATGATTGATTTTTTAGTGTAAAAATATGATTTTTCGTTAAAGTTACCTTCATTCTTTTCTTTCTTTACATTTAACCATAAATACATCTATTAAATAAATTTTTTTATACCAGAAATACATTATTTTTCCTAAAAGAACTTACAAATAGTGTCTTAATTTGACATTCTTCGTTTTGGTTTCGAGCACTTGAGAGACTAATTGATAATTATTTCGTTTTTAATTTTTATAAATTAAAAACTGAAATCTTATTTGTTAACTATTTTCAGTTTTAAAAAATTGAAAATAAACCAAAATGCAAAAAACTCAATACCAAATTTTGAAAATTTAAGAAAGTAGTGCTACAGTCTAGTGATATTTCTCTTCACTTTTCACTTGTAACTAAGAAGTTTTAGGTTTTGAACTACATTATTATGGTTAGCCTAGTGTGCCCACTCCCCCACCCCTAAACTGTAAATAACATCATTTGTTCAAAAAAAAAAAAAAAACCGAAAATAAAATGGTTACCAAATGATCTCTAATTTTTTTGCTTTCGGTTGAATCATCTAGTTTACTTTCAAAGTTCTTATTTGCCTACCATCTTAAAATTTTGTAACATTGTAATTAGTATTTCATTAAAAATACCATAATGAGTGCAAACAATGCTTAATCTATGTTGCAAATGACGCTTTACTACACCGATGAAAAATCATAATGTTTATGTACTCTAGTATAAGTTCGATCGTCATTTATTCCTCCTAACATTCAACAATTTAACCGACTAAAAAAAAACTCAATCAAATGACCAATTTATGGTAATCGGCGTGTTATAAGATTAACACAATTCAATGAATGTTTACCTTTTGGGAAAAAAGAAAAAGAAAATCAAATGAATGCGAGAGAAATGATGAATGACGAAAGAAAGATAACAGAAGTAATGTGAAAGAAATACCCAACCACACGGCAATTTACCCTCCTTTCATGTCCATTTCCTATGGTCCAATTTGTCCTACGTAAACTAATCAGTCCACAAAAATATAATATTATTATTTGCGTTTGCCTATAAATCAAAATTTAAATGCCAAACCATCATAGGCATAGCTTACCTGAGTAGTGCCCAACTTCTGGTGACTGACAGACCCTCCTCCCTCCCCTCCCCTTCCTCCTCCTCCAATCCTCGTTAGCTCAGAATTCAAATCTCTCGAATTTCCCAAACGCCGGATTCGCAGGTCCGTACACACACCTTCTCCTCCTTAATTTCTTCGATTCCTCGCACGTCGAATCACAATCATGCGAATTCTGAGATGTCATTTCGTCGATTCGTTGAAGAAATGAATCCTTTTTTTTTTTTTTTTTTTCAATTTCAGAATCGTATGGTTTTTAATTCAATAATTTTCTCTTCAGAAATTGCCTTTGTTTTCTGATTGGTTGATTTTTTTTTTTTGGGGGGAATTTGCAGAAGGAAGACATGGCGAAGGACTCGTACGAGGATGCCATTGCCGGACTTTCCAAGCTCCTAAGGTACTTTTTCATTGTCCGGACGTTTACTGTAATTATCCTGAACGTAGCTGTCCTTCTCTGTCATTATGCCCTTTCCGTTTCCGTCCTTCTCGGACGCGTTTCTGTTTCGGCCAATCAGGCACTTGTTGTTGCCGCTACGTGGGCCCCATTCGGAGTGGCTTTGGATCATCCCCTGTCACCCGTGGGTCCCCCCTCTTTTTCACCTTGGTGTTATCTGACGGCTTCTAAGAGTAACAGTCCTGTTTTTCCGTTACTTTCTGGCAGTGAAAAGGCTGACCTCGAGGGCGTCGCCGCCGCCAAGATCAAGCAGATAACGGCTGAGCTGGCGTCGGCCGACTCGACCGACGCGGTCGAGAGGATCAAAACCGGGTTCACCCATTTCAAGAAGGAGAAATACGAGTAAGCTCCAAAGTTACTATGCTCTTCGAATATTCTGTTCGGTTAATTCCCCAATTTCCTGATCCAACTCAAACTTCCCAAACTACCCTTGTGCTTTATTACCTGAACGAAGGACTTGAACTTTGTTACTCTTTTCCAGGAAAGATGTTGATTTGTACGCCAAACTCGCCGCAGGCCAAAGTCCCAAGGTCAGCGATGAACTGATGATTAAACTCTAATTTTTTCAATTAATTCAGTTATATAATCAGTCAATTTAATTAAAATATGCATTTATACATTAGTATAAATAAATCTGTTACATTATTGAGCTAATTAATTAAGTTGTATTATGAAAATGCAGTTCATGGTATTTGCATGCTCAGACTCCCGAGTTTGCCCCTCGCACATCCTCAATTTCCAACCAGGGGAGGCCTTTGTAGTCCGAAACATCGCTAACATGGTCCCTCCATATGACCTGGTTCGCCTACCAAAACCCTATTTTTTTTTATTAATCTATAACTTCAACACTTCCACTGTTCTGATAACTTATCAAGCTGCAATTCATTTACCAATAGAAACGACTTTTTACATATAAGAAACCAAACATGCACGACATGATCAACAATTAAGCGTAATTAACAGCGCTTACCCTTCACAAAAATTGCGCATGATTTGTGACTGAATCAAATCAAATGATGAAATATGCTTCAAAAACTGTATAAAATGCAACATGGTCCATCAACTATAAGTTATATTTTGCTTAGTTTGTTGGTGGTTTATTTGTGTATTGTATTTGACCTAATGGGGTTGGTGGTGCAGACAAAGTACTCGGGAATGGGGGCGGCCATTGAATATGCGGTATTGCATCTGAAGGTGAATAAAAAACGACCACTCCTTTCCATATTCAACTTTGCTTTTACTCCGACTGGATTCTGGAACCACTACTTTCATATTCAACTTTTTTATATTATTCTGTGATTCAATCAATAATGGTGACCTAGTCATTGGGTTTGTTCCTTTCCTTGCACACCTTATCATGTTACCCCTCCAAAATAAAAGGGGGCAGAAAGAAAAGGCTTCAAAAGTTGCAGATTTAGAAGCAGGATGAATGTTAATTATGTTTGAGTACTATACCTACTTTTTGGCAATGTAGTTTAGAACTTAATTAAAAGAGAATGCATTTCATAAGTGGTAAATTGCCTCCATAGATAGAATATTCTCTTTAGTTCGTTGTATTTTACATTTGAAAACTTAATTAAAAGAGAGAATGCATTTCATAAGTGGTAAATTGCCTCCATAGATAGAATATTCTCTTTAGTTCGGTGTATCTTACGTTTGAAATATCTTTCTTTCTCTTAATCTAGCTTAAAGTATAATTATCGCCTGTACTAAACAAAGGGAAAATGCATTTCTTCAGGTGGAGAATATTTTGGTGATTGGACACAGCTGCTGTGGAGGTATAAAGGGGCTCATGTCTATCCCAGATGATGGGTCCACTGCTAGGTAAGGCTTCACTGATCATAGCAAGAAGAAGTAGGTTTAAAGCCTTCAACACTTTGCATCTTTCTGATTTTAATTTGATTCAAAAGTTGAATAACTCCTCTAAGTACAATAATTTAAGTACACATTCTCGAATGAAGAATAATCAAGGATATTTGCAGATAGACACTTTTAATTTTTTTAATATGGTTTTTAGAACTTCCAAAATTGTTGGCTTCTCCTTCCATGTGGAGTTATTGCTATTTAGTATATAATATATTTGATTTGTGTCGTGTCCTACTCGATCGGAAACGATCGAATATGAAGGACTTTATTCTTTAGTGACTGTGGTACCATTGTTTTTGGAGGCATCCACAAAGTTGTATAAAGCTACAAGTAGAAGGATAATTAAAGTGCTTATAACAGCTTCAGATTATTTGCTTTTTTCAATTCATCTTTGAAATTCTTTGTAACTTTCGGTTTCAGGTTACTCTACTTTTAAATAACATTCTGAAATCTAGCAATAGCGTACTGTCCGTACACAAGGCAAACAGCTTTTACAGTTATGCTACTGTATTTAAATACCATTTTGAAACCCCAGTATTTTCTCATCCAGTTAATTTGTAGTTAGAATAATTTTGTTTTATGCATTGACAGTCCTCCATTTGTATACTGAATTTTCAGTGACTTCATAGAGAGCTGGGTGAAAATCTGTTCACCGGCAAAGACCAAGATTAAAGCTGCATACAGTGGTTTGAGTTTCACAGAGCAGTGCACCAACTTGGAGAAGGTAACTTTGCATTGCCTAAATTAAAGCAAAAACTAGAAATCATAGCTCCTCTTAAAGAGATGGTACGTCCTATGACCGATTGTATACAATCATGCACCTGCTTCTCTCATTACACTAGTCACATGATGAGAAAGATAGACATGACATTATATAAAAGCGTTGACTCATTTTTAATTAGCATTTTTTTTTGAAACGCAACACATTAGCATACCGATTGGATTAATTAGATTAAGATTATTCCAAGTTCAGACATCATAATTAGATTAAGATTGATTAAGATTCTTCCAAGTTCAACCATCTTGTGTTTTGAATGCAGGAGTCCGTGAACATCTCATTGGGAAACTTACTGACATATCCATTTGTGAGAGAAGCAGTGGTGAACAAGACTCTGAGTCTGAAAGGCGGATATTACGATTTCGTCAAGGGCAGCTTCCAGCTCTGGGATCTTGATTTCAAAATTACACCTAATTTGACTGTGTGAGCATCAAACATTGTCCAGAAACCTTCCCTTCGTTTCTTGAAAAATTTCAACTCCATCTTCTTTGGAACAACATTTGGCAAAATAATTGTGTTTATGGCTTGTGTGATATTGAAATATCAAATAAGTATAGCAATGCTGTATTCTGGTTTATTGCAATATGTAAAAAGTTATATTTTCACTAGCAATGTTTCTTAGCTTCAAACGCTGATGAAATTTACCGTTTTACCCATGTACTTTATGCAATGCTGTATTCTGGTTTAATATTTCATCTTACATATTTATCTTAAGACTTTTCCTGAACTAAGAATTTGTTTGCTATCCACCAAAAGACCAAAAGCAAGGACCAAACACACAAGGAACTAACCGTTATGATTTTATAAGTAGATAACTAGAAATTCTTACCATCTATTTGTAGCATCTTTCCAATAGAGATGACACTTACATGTGTTGATGACCCTACGTCTATTGAAAAGATGATGCAAATAGATGATAAGTGTAGTATTACTCCCTGAATTATTTTGTTAGAACTCAGCTCATGTGGCTTTACTTCGTGCATTAATTCGTTTTTCTATACAACATAAGCACGTGAGACACCAAACTAAATAAATGAAAAGAAAAACTATCATAATTACCAACCAAATTAACAAAATAGCAACCAATTATCGACGGTGATCTCTATTACATAACACAAAGCTTTAAATTTATCGGATCATCCTTGCATGCTGTCGGGGGACCTGTCGCTGTCAATGTCCCGGTCCAAATGCCCGGAGAAAATCGGAACTCCACCGGGTTGCAATACACCCGAAAGTTGTTAGGATTTGTCCAATACGATGGCAGCCTAAAATAACCCAACATGCTGAGCTCGAATCTCACCGATCCCTTAGATCTCCCTTCCGAGATTTCATTGGCCACGCCATTACCTATATAGGCCGACACTGTTTCGATTTTGAAGCTGTTAGCGGTCTCGGTTTTCTTGTTTTAAACCGAGGGAGGAGTCACTGGCTTCGTTGCGAGCATGACTATGTCTAGAAGACGGTGGCTTGCAGGCTGTTGAATGACGTGGAGAGCTTGTGGTTAGGGTTTACTGCCACGATCGTCAGGTCCCAGGTGGCGGTTAACTCGGAGCCATTGACGTTGAGTTGGGGTACGGTGGCTGATTCGAGCCGGAATTGAAGGCCTTGAGGATTGATTTTAGCATCCTTGATGACACCCACAATAAGCACCGAGACGACAGGAATGGTCACGAACGCGACCATCAGGCAGGTGATCAGGCAGGTGATCAGGCAGGTGTTTGGCTGGCGAGAAATTGTGCCATCGGCAGAAGCACCCAGAATTAATGATTTTCGAGAGGTTTGTGAGAGTGAGAGAAGTCTTGGGTTTTAGCTAGGGTTTTGATAACTCTATTTATTAGAGAAGCAAGATTGCTTAATAGGTAGGATTTTAATTGCATCAACTTTTTGACCTTTGCGGAACGTCATAATGCTAACAACCTCCTCTCGATAAGATCAAATCAAGTTCGTAATACATAACCGAAGACTAGGTCTTTCTGTTTGAATTGAACTCCACAACTTACTGAAAAATTGTTATCGCTGAAAAGAATTCCAATGTCGGAACGTGGTTAGTGATTAAATTAAGACCATGAAGCACATATTATTTTATTTTTTATTTTTATATAAAGAAACTATTTTTATTGAGGAAGTAGAGATGGTTTGAAACTGTTACAATAATTTATGAGGAATTTCAAACCCTGGAAACATGGTGAAAACCTAATACCCTCTCTGCTAGGATATGGGACCACATGCGAAGGGCGAAGCACATATTACTTCATATAAACCTAAACCTAAACCTAAACTAACCTATCTATATATCTCTACACACCTACCACTAAGAAATTATTCTGTATCCAACTGTTGACCCTAAAAACTACTAAACCTACGTGGTGTGCAAACCGAGTAACTAATGAGCTAACTACGTCATTTGGTTGTATGCGGGCGTGCCAACTCGTCGGCCGAGCTCGATCGAGGAGTAAAATATGTTGATGTTGCGTTGGGTGCGCTGCTGACTTCTTGATCTTGCGACTGCAGCCGAGACACGTCTCGGCCTTCAGGTTCTAGAGTCTGAAAAGAAGGCTGCTAGTTCTGTGAAGTTCAATATCAAATTCGGCTTTCAATGTGCTGAATGTAGTAACTTGTAACACCTCACTTCGCCGAGAAGGCTAATGAGATGACCTCTGCTAATAAGGATTCGAAAATCCTTCTCGACCGAGGCTTGGATAGATAACCAGTCGGGCCTGTTGCAGTGCTGTTTATCCAAACTGAAGGTGCTTCACGGTCGGTTGATTCTACGGCAACAATGCTGTTTATCCAAACTTGTGTTGGCGAAAAAGAAAATAAAAAACTGAAGATGTGTTGGTGAAAAAGAAAATAAAAAAGTCTCAAGATGTTTGAGAGGTTTCACGTAGAGTGAGGGTTTGCGCATGGCAGTTTTTGTGTTGAGTTGGAGGTCCTTCATGCGTTGCCATTGCCTCTGTATTTATAGGAACATATTTTTTGATTGGCACGGCCTGGATTATGAGCAGAGACCGACTAAAACTCAAACTAATCCGTGGCATAGGCTTAAAGCCTATCTTCAAATGGTTGACTTTTCAAAGCTAATAAAAACCTAACTCATCACCCATCCAAAAGCCTATCCATCTGACAACATCCATCAAACAACCTAACCTACTTAGGTTTTCTATTCACCATTATCCAAAACTTGCAGATCCATGTTATGCCATGTGAAGAGTCCAAGCCAAGCTGCTCTAATTCACATAGTACACTACTAACAAATCCAAATTAACTTGGGTCTCTACGTTGAGGTTATGATTTGCATCCTATTTATTTTGTACAAGAAAATTGAGATAATTTATTAAAAGATAATTATTATGATTAAAAACCATAATATTATCTCTTAACAATAGCAAATTATCTTAACTGACGGTTAAGAATTATGCTCACTCAACAGCCTCGATCGCTTGGGCCGATGGTATAAAATCGGGTCCAAACACCAACACAAATTCAGCCGTACTTATGGCTTGTTTATTAATCTGTAATCACAATGAGATGAATTGAATTGAGGAGTTGGAATAAGATGGAATCAAAATCAGATTCATATTGAAAATAGTACTTAACCAAATTCCAAATATTTATAAATTTAATTTAATTTTTCCAATGAATAATATTAAAATATTCCGAACAAAAATATCATAATTACCAACCAAATTAACAAAATAGCAACCAATTATCCACGGTGATCTCTATTAAATAATACAAAACTTATAATTTATTGGATCACCCAGGCATGCTGTCGACGGACCCGTCGCTGCCAATGTCCCAGTCCAATTACCTGTACAAAATCGGAACTCGACTGGGTTGCAATACACCCTTAAGGGGGAGTGTTGTAAACATTCATAGTGATCAAAACGATCAGCCAAAGCGACTCATAATGCATGTGGATCCTCCTCAGCAAGATATTCAATTTGCAGAGTGTCATGAATATCACTGGCGGAGCCAGGTTAAGGGCTGCCTTGGGTTGTAACCCAGGTAGCTTTCGGTGAAAAATCAAATTTTACACGTAATTTCAATTGATTTTCGAATGTAGTCCACTAAATATTTAGTCACTAATCTGAATTCTCTAGGTTTAACTATATAAAATTATATAATACAGTTTGCAAACCATCTCTTTTTCTTTCATCATTTTTCTCATCGCTTCTTGTACATGTACAAGTTTGGATTTGTTTAATTTGAACATGTATTTTTTTAATTACAAATTTTTTCGGCTCACCTTGTGAATTTTTTTTTTTACGCTAGCTGATGCTATGAAAAATACGGTATCAAGTTTCTTTATTTATAAAGATTTAAAATTTTAAGCTAGCCCATCCGGTAAAAAATTCCTAGCTCCGCCATTGATGAATATGTCTTTGGATGAAGATCATAGCAGTGACTTTTTCAGCTTCGCCAACAGGCTCGTCTGTTGCTGCTTCAATGGCAGGACACAAATTCTTTGCAGTGAGGTGGAGCTTCACATCTTGGACCGACTTGAGGTAGTTCCTTCCAGAGACCTCCAAAGCAGTAAAGTCGAGTTTGTTTAAATTCGACATGTTCCTATCACAAAATGGATGAACAAGATGTGTTTAGTGTAATGGAGAAAAATTAATCCATTCACGTAGGAGTAGAACATATAGGTTCTAATAGACATGATTTGGTTTAATTTTGCATGAAAAAACTTCGAGTTTTCATGGGTGATGTGTTTAAATGAAAAACTTCAGGTTTTCAAACAAGGCATGTATAAGAAACTTCAGGTTTCAAAATAATTATGAACTTCAGGTTCATATATTTCTGCAGGCAAACACAAATATATATGAAAACAAATATGCAACAAGAATATGCAAAAATATAAAATTTAGGTTTACAATTATAATTGAATTTTAATTATTTGGGTTTCGGGCCAAATTAAATTGTGGGTGAAAAAAATATAAAACCCATTGGGCCTAAAATAATTAGGCAAATAAAGTCCGGGGCCCAAAAAAAATAGAGGCCCACGGGTGGCTTAAAAGAAATTGGTCTGTGCTTCCTCGGGTTGGGTTGCTGCAGGCAAGCCCAAAATTAAAAAAAAAAAAATTAATACAGGCTGCTTCAGGTAAGCCCAAAAAATTGTTTTTTTTTTTTTTCCTTATCTTTCAAGCTGGGGGAATGGGCTAAGATAGGTGGGCCCAAAGGATTTCTGGGTCACTGCAAGGTGAGCCCAAGGAGGAAAGAAAAACAGGTTGTGGAGGGTTCAAACCCAAAAAAATCGTGGGTCACAAACCCAACCATGTTGGGTGTGTACTGCCGGGGAAGAACGTCGGGTTTTGGTTGACGGTGTCGTGTTAGGCGGTCGATGTTGGGACAATGATGCTTAGTACGAGTCCGTGGGTCGCCAAAAACCTCAAAAATAAGAACAGAGATTTGAAAAAAAAAAATCTTGACATTCATTGTGGAACCTTGGAAATTTTAATTGGGTTTTCGGAAGAAAAAAAATCCGATGAGATTCAATTGAATCTCGGTCAATCGATGTCAGGGATAAGCTTCAGGCAGTCAAACATGGTGACCTGAGGTATGATGATGGGCTGCAGACCATCCTGCAATGGTGGAGATGCCATAAAGAGTGTCTGGTTTCTGGGTTATCAGTCTTTGAGCCCTCATGAGGACTCGATGCAGGCTGCAGGCCTGGTGGTGAATGGGTTTTGATGTTTGGGCTGGGCCATCGCAGGCTGCTGGTCTGGTGGCTTGCATGGTGCAAGGGTACGGGTTTGAAAAACTCTAGGTTTCTCGATTCCAATTTTTGCTTTTTTTTTCCTTTTTCTTTTTCAATTCAATTCGGTTATATGCATATACAAAACAATAATATGTTAAGTGAATTCAATTTTGATGCATATAAAATCCGATGAGATTTAATTGAATCTCGGTTAATCGATGTTAGGGATGAGCTTCAGGCAGTCAAACATGGTGACCCGAGGTGTGATGATGGGCTGCAGGCCATCCTGATATGGTGGATAAGCCATGAAGAGTGTCGGGTTTCTGGGTTGTCGGTCTTGGAGCCCTCATGGGGACTCGATGCAGGCTGCAGGCCTGGTGGCGAATGGGTTTTGATGTTTGGGCTGGCCATCTCAGGCTGCTGGCTTGGTGGCTTGCATGGTGCAAGGGTACGGTGCAAGGGTATGGGTTTGAAAAACCCTAGGTTTCTCGATTCCAATTTTTGCTTTTTTTTTTCTTTTTGTTTTTCAATTCAATTCGGTTATATGCATATACAAAACAATAATATGTTAAGTGAATTCAATTTTGATGCATATACAAATATATTTGATGCAATTCATGGCAAATATCAAATTCACATAATTCAACAATTATGATTATGAGGCATATACAATTTATGTAGAATCTAAATTCGTAAAACGTAAATTTGGGTAAAGCATTATGGTGAATGGTCATGCTATCAGGGCTGTAAAAATATCGAGATAAAAATCGTTGTTTGGACAGAACCTGATTGCGTGATGATATGGATGAACTGGTTTGATGTAGAAAAAATTCTCTAACGTCAGATTTCTAAGCGCAGCGATAGGAGCGTGCTGATAATGTTTTATGGTCTATTTTATCTGATAAGGAGAGAGAGGGCCGACGACAAGGAGAAGAAAGAGATAGAGATGTGTTTGTAGAATTGTAAGGGAATGTGTGTTGTTATCCCTCCTACATTGTGCCTTTATTTATAGTAATATAAGGAGAGAATATATTCCTTCATCCCCAAGGAATACAAAATACAATAGGAAATGATAACTCGAATCAATCTAATTTAGGATTTACACAATCACATTTAAATCAGGAATGTTTACAACACTCCCCCTTAAGTGTGTAAATACCCAAGGTAGATTTAGCATCATGCAGAAGTTGAGGAAGTCGACTCATTGGTACTGATTCTAATGAACAACGCTTATTCTCAATAAGGTAGGAACTTACATAAGTAGTAAGTCTCACTAAATAACCCTAAGGCTATGGTAAAAACCTAAGTAGGGACAAAATCCATAGTCTAAGGAAAAATGCGTGAGAAATGCAAAGTCAAAAGAAATGTCTAGATGACGTCATCAGGGATATGACCAGCCCAATGTGGGTGCCTCGTTAAAACCTAGTTAGGTAGCAAAAACTCAGTGGGAAAAATGCTTCTAATCGTAGGGAAAAAGAGTACATTAAGATCAAGCAAGTATCTGCAAGATACTCCCTCTGAGTTTGACATAATTCCAAAGAGAAATAACAAAGTTACAATTCAGAAAGTTTACGCATACCAATTTCATGAACAAGCTTTTGAAACGTCGTCTTCAGTAGTGATTTGGTGAAGAGGTCGACCAGATTGTCTTGTGAACGGATTTGCGTGATTTCAATATTCTGATGCTCTTGTTGTTGATGTGAAAAGAAAAACTTTAGCGCAATGTGCTTGGTGTTGTCTCCTTTGATGTAACCCTTCTTGAGCTGTTCGATGTAGGTTGCGTTGTCTTTAAAGATCGTCATTGGGACATCAATGACAGGATAAAGATCGCAAGAGCTTCGAATATGGCCCACTACTGCTCTCAACCAAAATCATTCCTGATTTGCTTCATGTAAGGCGAGAATTTCAGCATGGTTAGACGAAATGGCAACTAAGGTCTATTTAGTTGACCTCTAAGAGATTGCAGTGCCTCAAACGGTAAAGACATAACCCGTTTGAGAGCGCGCCTTATGCAGATCAGATAAGTATCCTATGTTAGCATAACCAACAAGGCGAGAATCGACTCGAGAAGCATAGGGTGTGGCACCATTCGAGGATTCGTAGGGATAGAACAAGCCCAAATTCGTAGCCCTTAAGGTAACGAAAGATGTCTTTCATGCCAATCCAGTGTCTGCGTGTTGGCGCATTACTATATATTTCCAAAATATTAACGGCGAAAGAGATGTCGAGTCTAATGAATTAAGCTAAGTACAAAAAAGTGCCTATCGCATTTAGATTAGGAACTTCAGGCTCCAAAATCTCTTCATCATTCTCCTTCGGACGGAAGGGATCTTGTTTTGCATCTAGCGAACGAATGACTATAATACTCAAAGACTTCGCTTTATCCTCATTAAAGCGGCGCAACACCTTTTGGGTGTAGTTCGATTGATGTACTAGGATTCCATCTGAACAATGCTTTATCTTGAGACCGAGACAGTATCGAGTTTTACCTAGATCTTTCATCTCAAATTTCGACTTCAGGTGCGCAACAGTTCTCTACAACAATCGCAAATCTGGAATGTAACTTCTTAATGAACACACAAAGGCATAATTCATTGTTCACATATCCTAACTAGTCAAATACTCACTCAGATGGTTATACCACATTCTTCCAGATTGTTTCAAACCGTAGAGTGAACGCCTCAGCCGAATTGAGAGTATGTTCTGGGGTTTGGAAATATTTGAACCAGTCAATATAAGTCATTCGGGAACTTTCATATAGATTTCCGTATTAAGATCCCTATAGAGATACGTAGCTACTACGTCTATCAGCTGCATATCTAGTTTTTCTGAAACTACCAAACTAATAAGGTAGCGAAAAGTAATCACATCCATAACAGGTGAATAAGTTTCCTCATAGTCAATCCCGGGGCGTTGTGAGAAACCTTGTGCAACAAGACGAGCTTTGTAACGCACAATTTTGTTATTCTCATTACGTTTCCGAACGAAAACCCATTTGTAGCCAACATACTTCACATATAGAGAAGTAGGAGCTACAGGTCCAAACACCTTACGTTTCGTAAGTGAATCGAGTTCGACTTGGATTGCTTGTTTCCAGTTTGACTAATCAGTTCTACGTCAACATTCATTAATGGAATGTGATTCAATGTCATCGCTCAACATGATCTTAGTAGCTACTGTAAATGTTAATGCATTGTCGACAATCATCTCATTTCTACGCCACACATCATCTAAGAGCATAATAGACTGAAATCTCTCGATTCTCTAGAGGATGATTTGTCTCTTCAATGACGCTTCTATAATCTAGAATTTCCTCATGAGTTGGGCAGAATCAGTAAGGGATAGTCAGATTCATGGTAGGTTCTTCAGGACCTTGTGCCGTGGTTTTGTTCTTTTGGGGGTGTGAATTCTTTGAACCAAGGGGTCTGCCATGCTTTTGTGTAGGGGCAGATGATTGGCTAGCCGCTAATGTACATGGATTACCAAGATTCGCGTTCTGAGCTTCTAAGAGGGCAGTCCGTTGTACATTTGGTACATCCATCTTTGCAGGCGTATTCGCAGCTGGAATATGTGATCTTGTCATGCGCACTAGATTGGTGAAAACATCTAGCATGCTCTGAGCTATGTTATGGAGATCTAATATACGCTTCACTTCAATTTCAAACTGAGCGGTGCGGGGATCTAAATGAGACAAAGTGGGAGTCATCTACGATAATTCGCGTCGTTCTTCAGGAACGGTGACATTCTTATCTCCCCTTAATGACGGGAAGACTGTCTCATAGAAGTGACAATCCGTGAAATGAGCGGTAAACCGATCGCCTGTCAAAGGTTCTAAGTAATAAATAATCGAAGGAAAATCATATTCGACATAGATTCCCATCTTTCGATGAGGCCCTATTTTTGTACATAAGGGCGGCGAGATCGGCACATATATCGCACAACCAAATACGCGCAAATGCGATATGTCGGGTTCGTATCCGGTAACCAACTGAAAGGCACTAAATGGTTGTGTCGCAACAGGCCTCAGGCGAACTAACTTTGCTGCGTGAAATATTGCATGGCCCCAAGCAACGATCGGGAGCTTGGTACATATGACCAACGATTGAGCAATCATTTGTAAGTGCTTAATAAAAGCCTCTGCCAGGCCGTTCTGGGTGTGAACATGGGGTACATGATGTTCAACTTCAATCCCAATCGACATGGAATAGTCATCATAAGTTTTAGATGTGAATTCTCTAGCATTATCCAATCGAATAGATTTGATTGGATAATCAGGGTGGTGAGCCTTGAGCTTGATAACCTGAGCCCACAGTTTTGAGAATGTAATGTTCCTTATGGACAACAAGCACACGTGTGACCATCATATGGAAGCGTTAACCAAAACCATAAAGTATCTAAATGGTCCGCATGGAGGGTGAATTGGTCCACAAATGTCCCCCTGAATCCGTTGTAGAAAAATTGGAGGATTCGAACGAATCTTGTCATAAGAAGGCTTAGTAATAAGCTTTCCCATCGAACATGTTTGATATGTGATTCCTTGGAGCAAACCTAAACTTCAGGTTAGTGGATGCTCGTGTGAAGATTTGAGGATACGGCGCATCGTTATTCGTCCAGGATGCCCTAAACGATCATGCCAAAGTGTAATTTAGTGTACGGTCCCAATAGTAGGGCCGGCCACATAGTGGCATTCTATGGGGCGCATGGTCGTAATATACAGACCACTTGGGATACACTCCATCTTTTTTAGAATATGTTTTTGGCCATATTCGTAGGAAGTCACAGAAATTCAACTCCATTTTCTATGTGGGTTTCAGCATGGTAATTGTTATCTCTAATGTCTTTGAAACTTAATAACGTTCTTCTGGAACGTGGAGAATAAAGTGCCTCATAAATGGTCAAGATTGTACCATTTGACAACATTATACGTGTCTTACCGTATCCTTCAATCAGGTTGGATAGGCCTGAGAGGGTTGTCAGAGGTGTATTCTTAGGTATGAAGTTAGTGAAATATATGCGTTCACGCAAAACAATATACGTGGTTGCACTATCTGTTAGACAACTAACTTTCCCACTATTCATACGTATAATGAGAAATTAATTTGAATCGGTCACATGCATAAAAGTTTATAAAAACAAATATCAATTCAAAATAATTTCATTTATTCAAGGATTAAAAAACTTAATATCCAAAACAAATCACCAACTAATAATCCAAACATAAAGGAAAATTGTTCAAAAATCAACCAAAAACAAAGGAGGGGTTCGGCCATTAGGTGGAATTCGGCCCCAATTGTTTTATTTCAACTAAAAATAAGTCTATGTCTAAGATTCTAACCTTCCCTAGGGGTGCTATCCTCCTGAAAATCAGAAACCTCCATCTTTGTAGTCTCCGATTCGTCCACTTGCATGAAGTTTGATTCAAACTTCTTACGACGAGAATGATATTCATCTACAACCTTCTTGGGAGCTCGGCAAACATGGGACCAATGGCCCTTTGAACCACAACGATAACACATGTCCGCATCCATGGTTTCAAGTGCTTTGTCCTTATTCTTGAAGTTTGGGGCCTTGGGAGCGAGATTTGGGCGCTTATGGGCTTTGTTTCCTCCCTTAGATGGACCTTTACTCTGTTGACCTTGGTGGGATGGCTTCTGGCCGCCCCTACCACGCCTCTTTTGGCGTTGGTTGGTGCTATAATATGTTTCAGGTACAGCAGTCGTCCTAGTAGGTCGAGCTTGATAATTCTTCATCAACAGCTGGTTCTACTTTTCAGCGAGAAGTAAAACAGAGATCAAATCCAAGAACTTAGTAAACTTCTGAGCTTTATATTGTTGCTGCATGACAATATTAGAAGCAGAGAAGGTCGAATATGTATTCTCCAGAAGATCCTCTTCAGTCAAAGTTTCATTGCAAAACTTGAGAAGTGATCGGATTTGACAAACTTCATAATTATATTCATTCACAGACTTAAAGTCTTGGAAGCGCAAATGATGCCAGTCGTGTCTTGCTTCAGGCAAGAATATGTCATTTTGGTGATCAAAACGATCAGCCAAAACGACCCATAATGCACGTGGATCCCTTAAGCAAGATATTCAATTTGCAGAGTGTCATGAATATGTCTTCGGATGAAGATCATAGTAATGACTTTTTCAGCATTGCCAACAGGCTTGTCTGTTGCTTCTTCAATGGCAGGATGCAAGTTCTTTGCAGTGAGGTGGAGCTTCACATCTTGGACCCACTTGAGGTAGTTGTTTCTAAAGACCTCCAAAGCGGTAAAGTTGAGTTTGTTTAAATTCGACATGTTCCTATTACAAAATAGATGAATAAAATGTGTTTAATGTAATGGAGAAAAATCAATCAATTCACGTAAGAATATAACATACAGGTTCTAATAGACATGATTTGGTTTAATTTTGCATGAAAAAACTTCGAGTTTTCATGGGTGATGTGTTTAAATGAAAAACTTCAGGTTTTCAAACAAGGCATGTATAAGAAACTTCAGGTTTCAAAATAATTATGAACTTCAGGTTCATATATTCCTACAAGCAAACACAAATATTTATGCAAACAAATATGCAAAAATATAAAATTTAGGTTTACAATTATAATTATTTGGACTTCGGGCCAAATTAAAGTGTGGGTGAAAAAATATAAAATCCATTGGGCCTAAAATAATTAGGCAAATAAAGTTCGGGGCCTAAAAAAATAAAGGCCCACGGGTCGCTTAAAAGAAATTGGTTTGTGCTTCCTCAGGTTGGGTTGCTGCAGGCAAGCCCAAAATTAAAAATAAAAAATAAAAAACTAATACGGGTTGCTTCAAGCAAGCCCAAAAAATTGTTTTTTTTCTCTTTTCTTTCAGGCCGGGGGAATGGGCTAAGATAGGTGGGCCCAAAGGATTTATGGGTCGCTGCAGGTGAGCCTAAGGAGGAAAGAAAAACAGGCCGTGGAGGGTTCAAACCCAAAAAAATCATGGGTCACAAACCCAGTCGTGCTACATGTGTGTACTACCAGGGAAGAACGCCGGGTTTTGGTTGACGACGCCTCGTTAGGCGATTGACGTTGGGACAATGATGCTTAGTACGAGTCCGTGGATTGCCAAAAACCTTAAAAATAAGAACGGAGATTTGAAAAAAAAAATCTCGACATTGGTTGTGGAACCCTAGAAATTCTAATCGGATTTTCGGAAAAAAAATTCAATGAGTTTCAATTGAATATCGGTCAATTAATGTTAGGGACGAGCTTCAGGCTGTCAAACATGGTGACCCTAGGTGTGATGATGGGCTGCAGGCCATCCTACGATGGTGGAGACGCCATGAAGAGCGTCAGGTTTCTGGGTTATCGGTCTTGGAGCGCTCATGAGGACTCGATGCAGGCTGCATGCCTGGTGGCGAATGGATTTTGATGTTTGGGTTGGGCCATCGTAGGCTGCTGGCCTGGTGGCTTGCGGCTTGCATAGTGCAAGGGTACGGGTTTGAAAAACCCTAGGTTTCCCGATTCCAATTTTTGCTTTTTGTTTTCTTTTTCAATTCAATTTGGTTATATGCATATAGAAAGCAATAATATGTTAAGTGAATTCAATTTTGATGCATATACAAATATATTTGATGCATTTCATGGCAAATATCAAATTCACATAATTCAACAATTATAATTATGAGGCATACACAATTTAAGTAATCTAAAATTCGTAAAACGTAAAGTTGGGTCATGCATCATGGTGAATGTTTATGCTATCATGGCTGTAAAAATATCAAGATAAAAACCGTTGTTTTGAAAGAACCTGATTGCGTGATGATATGGATGAACTGGTTTGATGCAGAAAAAAATTCTCTAATGTCAAATTCCTAAGCGCAGCGGTAGGAGCGTGCTGATAATGTTTTATGATCTATTTTATCTGATAAGGAGAGAGAGGGCCGACGGCAAGGAGAAGAAAGAGAGAGAGATGTATTTGTAGAATTTTAGGGGAATGTGTGTTGTTATCTCTCCTACATTGTGCCTTTATTTATGCCAAGGAATACAAGATACAATAGGAAAAGATAACTAGAATAAAATTTAATCTAGGATTTACACAATCACACTTAAACTAGGAATGTTTACAACAAATTTTTTAATTATTGATTTTTTTGGCTAAGAGAACAAAATTTGGTGTTGGGTTAATGTAAACGGCAATCTTGGAATTTTAGAATTAATTGAGGGTATAAGGGAGAGGAAAAATCCGTTTCGGTTCCCCAATAACCAGGAATTCAATTAACACCCAATTGTAGTGGGTCCTATCAAAATTTTGATTACCCAATATTTAGTAAACACCTAGTATCCCGTAATCAAAATTCGTGTAAACATGCCATTTAAGATTAAGTAGTGTTGTTTTATATCCATCAGCTGCAGTCGAGCTCGGTTTCTTAAGGGTTTCATGCGGCAAAATGATTCACGTTCAAAGTGATTGGGGCAACCATACTTCCATAAAAACCAAGACTAGAAATACAGCTTCAACTTCAAGACTAAGAGTCTAGGCATGCTTACATGGACCGGAACAAGGGAAATCATGAATGGGAAGGAAAAAGAGAAACATTGGGTATCAGAAGTTGCCCCCTCTGGTTGATCCAATTCATGATTCTTAAGGTGAGGGTAAACATTTACTTGTAATAAAGCCACTTCGTATTACAGTTTAGTGATATTCTTATTCACTTATAAGTGAGAAGTTTTAGATTTGATTTTTGCCAAAGACGAATTTGAACCATATTATCGCTAGCGTATTGTGAGGTTTAGCCCACTTCCCCATCTATTGGTGTAGATTGTGTCGTTTATTAAAAAACAAACAGGTGGTAAACAAAATGGAAGTCACGATATTAGGATAGTTCAAATTCTCATGTTTTAGTAAACGTTGGAAAAAAAATTATGTATACATTCAATGCTCATACCATGTAAATAAACATGACATTGAGATTATTCAAGGATTAATGCAAACTTCTTGTCACAAACAAATCTATACAAGCGCCCTATATGACTTCAAAGAGAACCGAGTGTTGCCACAGATAGGAATTCAAGAAAACAATATGCGGGATCCCCTTGTGTACGTGATGGCACGACCACGTAATTCGGCTTTGGGGAAGGCGAAAGGCGCGATTTTTTTCCCCACTTTTATATATAATGAATAATGATGATGTATATTCAAGTGAAATTGAAATATTAGAGTTTTTTAATTCTTTTTTGTTTGTTTGCTTGTTTAAGATTGATCTACTTATGATTATTAAGTACAGGTTATGTTTATAACTATTTTCACTTATTATTTAATAATATTTGTAAACTCATAATCAGTGTGAGTATAGTTTATTTTATGGCATATTTTATTTAAGTTATTATTTTCTAGCATCAATACATTGTCTTAGTTTTTTAGGAATACTATACTAAAAGGGAGATCAATATCTTCTACAATCAAAAGGGATGTGGCAATTTTTGTGGCCCCAATTATTGTTTGACACACATTGATTTATGACAACAAAATTAAGAAAAGTTAAGTTCATAAACATGTGTCAATCAATGAATGATGCTACAGAGAAGCCACACACCATGTCAAGTGCAAAAGATTTAATCTCACTAAAAAGAGACCATTTGATAAATTTTGCATAAGACCTCAAAGTCTCAGATACCACATTGGATAATTTGACCAACAAGCTTTATAATTTGCCTAAAAAAAACTTAACCAAAAAATATTTCAAAAGTGAAGCCAAGACCAATGAAAAATCAAAATTGAGAGCCGTAAACCAACCGTACATTTTGCGTTTTCGTTGGAAATTATGGTGATTTGGTGGCAAGAGCCCAAAAACACCCAATGCAACACAAGTAGCTTCAGTAAATGCATGGAGATAAAATCTTGAGAGTAAATTACATTTAGCATTTATTTATACCATTTTTTTAATCGAGATAAGACTCGTCAACGCATATGAACCCAATTTTTATTAAGAACATTGTATAAATATATGTTAAAAATAACATTTTTGAAATTTTAATGCAGCCAGAAACTATTTAAAAAGAAAACGTCGGTGCCTATGGCACATGGACAACCCAAAACGAGTCCAAGCAGGACCTTTAAGCTTGAGTCAATGGATCACAGTTCCAAAAGACAAAAATCCTTAATCCAAACCATGTAACATATTGTAATGGACGGTACCAGATTCTAAGGATAGTTTCCAAGACTGTTTTCTTTATCATCACAAGTGCAACTCGTGCATTTTTTGGCAGACACTTCATTAGATTAGGTTCTATCCTGGGATGAGTCGTATAAAAGAGGTTTTGACTTTTGAGTTCAATTGTTTCCTCCATGTATTGCTTATATATAAAAATATATAAAGACATTATCTTACCAACACTTTTTAATTTCTTAGACACTCATTTTTATTCTTGTCATCATATTAAATAAATGAAACGAAAATATCAAAATTAAACAAAGGCATATGAGAAGCAAAAAGCTAGAAAGAGTGGGTTTGTCATTTTCTTTTTGGTCAATAGTTAGGTAGGTTTCCGTGGGGAAAATGGGAAAATGAGGTGGGAAAGCCTCCAACATGGGTGAAAAGGACCATATGAGTGCTTGATTTTCACTAAAACACTATCCCTCGTCGAGGATGTTTATCATTTCTCCTTAAATATATAAAGTTCATGCGTATGAAATTTCTAAATTTGGATGAAAGAGTCCAATTTATGTCTAAAATTACATCTTATTTTTTGTGGCACAAAATTCAGATAAGTGAAGATTATTGATCATAACAAATCATTTTGTCAACTCAAACTTGTGATCAACCAGAACAAGTTCGAATTCTGATTAATTATAATTACAATAGTCAAGAGGGTATCCTTGCAGAATATTGACCATGCCCCAGCTAATCAAATTATCATAATTAGAACAAGAAAGCGACTCGGTACAATGCTTGGCCATCCATTCTATCTTTTCTTCTTCATTAGAATCCAAATTTGCTGTTTGATTATTACTTTTCATACCGGAAGTTGAGTCCGAGTCCCGCGCTTTGAGCAGTTTGTGTTGGTGTACTAGTTTGTCTCCTGGCAGTTCTTGAGTAGCACAAGAGTGAGCTTTAGACGTAGAAACAACAAATTTTCTAGGTGTATGCTGCTTTTTTATGTCGCCAAGCTTTTTGCTCAAATGAGCGTTCCAGTAGTTCTTGACTTGGTTGTCAGTTCTTCCTGGTAAACGCCCCGCAATCAAAGACCACCTTTACACAAATTAAGTAGTTAAACCAGTGATTCCTTATCAACATCGATCGACGAAAGAAAAAAATAAATATAATTATGGAAGATTTCAGTTTTATCTTGTTCACCACATTATAAAGAAAATTAAGGTTCTACCATAAAATCAATTGGCGATATGGAGAAAGTTACTTATAGGCACATGCAATATCACTCATTTCTCCAATGTGGGATTGATACTCTCAACACACCTCCTCACGTGCAGCAAATTTCCAAGACTAGCTAGCACGTGGGTAACACATAGCGGGTGAAGTGGAGCACGTGTGGCCATTGGGCTTAACACGTGGGACAACCTACTTTAATACCATAAAGAAAGTTAAGGTTTCCTCCGTAAAACCAATTCGCAATAATATGGCAGTGTGATCTCAAGTACCACTAGCAGTACTAAGACACTGGACTCACGCTACCTTCTATGGACTAACGCTACCTTCTATCATGGGATCTACACAAGTAACACAACACCTCGTGCTGTGTTTTATCCATCACTGAGTTAATTATATATAGGTCTTACGAATACTCCAAAACACAAAGGGAGAAAAATGGAGAAATGAAGCTAAATAAAGTAGGGAGATAGAAGAAATATATATCTCTGAAACCTGTTTCCAAGGAGATTATGAAGTCTGATAATGAGGTCTTCTTCCTGCTCAGAAAAATCGCCGCGTTTCACATCTGGGCTGAGATAGTTGAGCCACCTCAATCTGCAGCTCTTTCCATTCCTCTTCAGGCCTACACAGATACAGTATCATCATTATTAATCACAATTAAGCTCTCAACTTCTACATATATTCTTTCTTCTTCATGAACATTATACATATACAATATAATATTGTATACAAATTTAAGTTACCACTACACTTTCGTAGCATATGTCTTACCGGTAACCTTAGGAATGCGGTTCCAGCGGCCACTTCCATGTACCCTTTTGTAGTCTAGCAGAATCTCATCTTCCTCCTTTGTCCATAACCCTTTCTTGTACTCATATTCTGCTTCCATTTTTTCCGTTGCAAACTCGCAATACACAAATTAAGAGACAAGCGAAAGGGCTCTGAGGGCTTGGATTTTTTAGGAAAGTTATAGCTTGCGTATTATATGTATATTCAGGTATGTATATACATACACATTATTATGTAGTACTGAACTTGTTAATTTCCTGGTTTGCAGTAGTACTGCAGACTGCAGTGGAAATCTTTTGCATTCTAGTAATAAATAAGCCCATACAAGTTCTATTCTCTCATCAATATGAAATTCATTCTCAACATGTCATTTCTCGTATGGCAAATTTTCAAGCCTAACACGTGGACAACACAACGGAATGAGGTGGAGCACGCGTGGCCGTTGGGGCTTCGTACGCAAGACAACCTACTCTAATAACATGAAGAAAAATGTGGTTCCACCATAAAATATAGAGAGTAGCCCAACTTACTTATAAGTCTATGCAAGGTTCCTTATTTAATTATAATATACATAATATTAGCTAGCTAGCTTGGCCGTGAGTGGTCCACCCACCCATGATCTTGTGTCCAAGGACCAAGAAGAGAGCTACCCACTTGGGTGGCCTAGCTGTTAGAAAATGCAGCATCTACAAACGCGTATGTTCTTTCTCGATCGTTGACCTTTTGCTAATTTTCAAATGATGTTTCTTGTTTGTTTGGATGAAATACCTAAACGAGTTTTGTTGATGTGCTCGATTGTTGTTTAAATATGTGAGCTAGCTAAGAGTCACGCTAATTGAATAACATGTGTCATGTAGAACATCATTGCCTTTTGGTCAAATTTCGTTTTTAGTTTGAAGAGTTTAAATAGTTTAGTGTATGTATCACAAAATTAATATTTCACATGCGTTCAAGTATGACTGCAAAAGTAGAAGGACAAACCGCAAATTAAGAATTTTTCAACCCTCCCGCCTTACGTGATGTGTCCCCTACGAGATTAGAAACCAACCGTGCAAGACTTATGTAGGATTCACTTCACACGAGAAAGTGGGGATATATAAGACATAAGAGTTGGAAAAGCTGTTGTTGCATATAGTATTATTACTTAAACTAGAACATAAACGCCATAAAATGTTTTCCAATATGAACATTAATTTGTTTGATTGTCTAAAATAACGCAAGTGCACAAATGAAATTTCAAGAACATGATAACTTAATTTGGTTGCTTAATCGTACTGCAGCTTCACTGAAATGACCAGTTTTCAGGAAGAAGCATCATGGCAGCTCCGTATATGGTCCATGCAAGTGGCTACAGATACAGAGGTATTATTGAAAATTTGAAATCGGGAAGAAACAATATTATTGTTTCAGGAAGAAACAATAATATTCAAGTCCCTACAATTCATTTCCACTGCTGCATATGTCCTTTTTTTCCTCAACGGTGAGAACCATGCATTGCATGCGAATACTTCACAATGCGCGGATATATGGGGACGTATTGGTGCAGTACACGACTGAATTTGCATGGCTGAATTTTGATAATTATAATCTAACAGTTCAAACATCAATGTATCTCATGTACCGTATAAAAACCCTAATGCATATAGTAACAATAATTGTACTGACCTGCTGGTTAATCTAAAGGGCAAGTTTCACGTGCTACGCCACAGCAGTTGTTTTCCCTCACCTCTGATAATAGTAGTAGTACTGTCTGCTCGATCTGTTTTTTCCACAGTAAAAAACTTGGCAAAAAATTTCCCAAGAAATCATAAATTCGTTGGTCGGGGTGCCTAGTTTTGGAGAAGTTTTTGCTACAAGGATCACATTTAGAAAGCATATATCATAAACCACGTAAACTAGTCCAAGCAGAGGTGGATGCACATTGGGACCTAGGTGGTCTCAAGATCATTCGGAGTTCATAAATTATACATGTGAATATCTTCTGAGGACTCTCTGAATATTTGTATGAGTCCCTTTGTACCTACTAAGTGTTTGATGTGATACCTGCTAGGCATATCTCGATAGGTTGCATGGACAACACTCGAAACATTCTCTCGATATCACTGATCAAGTGTTCGACGAAATGCCTAATAAATTGAATTTTTTTTTCTTTGCACACTTCGCGCTCTGTTTCTATCTAAAAAATTGAACATTTAACATTGTGATCACTTATGATTCAAATCCTGAATCTACCACTAAGTACAAGGTGTGACTTGCTTGAAAATGTATTACAAATAGCTCTACCATTGAAGTTTAATTTACTGAGGCGAGACCAAATACCAATTAATTTTGGATTGATATTTACACGCGTAGTATGATTATTGTAGTCTAAGGATAATTGGCATCCGGTATTAAAGAATTTTTTCTCCCTTTTGTTGCTTTCATATGTTTAGTTGGTTTTTATTATTTGTTAACCTGATTTCTACAATCCACGCTAGCACAACCTTGAAAGTTGAAAGAGAGGGAGGAATTGCCAATCCAAATATGCTAGAGTCCTCCTCATAGCTTAATTATTGGTGACATTTCGAACCAATAATATAACACTTTAGAGCATTTATAAAGAAAATGTCAAAACTGTCATGTAAATATATAACTGTAAAAATGGCAACGAACTCTTTCCAATTGAGCCTTCAATTTTTTATGTGGCGTTGAATTATTTGAAGGAAAAGTCTTTTGATGTCAAATTTGACAGCCGATGTCAAATTTATTAAATAATTTTTTATTAAATTAATATAATATATAATAAATTTTGTTATGTTTTTCAATTATTTGATTAGTTGCCTTAATAATTAGAATACATAAAAAGATAAAAAAAATAGTAAATGACATTATTATTATCGAATGGAACAAAATATTGTACAAAACATATAAGCCATCAAATATTATTTTGATATTTAAAATTTAGCACATCTTTTGGGAGTGCTCTTAAATTTCAAATTTTATACATAAATTGTGTGACTAATTAACAGTCACTTTTTTTTATTTGGTCGAAGAGATACGTCACTCTGGTTGGTAATGGTGACCTCATTTCATACATTCTTGTCAGATTATAAACTGCGATTGATATATATTGGATGTCGATCATTGTTAAGTCATGATCAATTAACGCACAGTAAATTGTTGTTCAAACAATTAGCTGGAGCATCATCAGGAGACTAATCATAAAGCTATATACCGTGCATGTTTCTGGTACAACATTTATGTTCTGCTGCCCAGAGATTGATTGATGAAACACCGCTGTAAAACTTCCACTGTTATATCGCAAAGGATTAAAAGAAAAATATATATAAATTAACTATAAAAAGCAAACTGTCCAGCTGATGTGGAATAATCAATCACCGTTTGAGAGGCTTCAGAGTAGCTATTCATGGAGGAGGATTTTCCCCCTTTTAATATTTCATTGCTTTTTATTCTTCTTATTGGAACGATTACGTACAGTTAAATCATATTAACGTCTTGTATTAATTTTTTAATAATCAGAAAAAGACAAAAATAATCTATAAGAAGAGAAGAAAGAGAATAAGAATAGAATAGGAGAAAATCTTACTCCGTCATTTATTTATAGCAACAGCTAACCGAAAGCATGCATATATTTCAATATCTATCTTACAAAACTACCCAGTTACAGTGGACCAATACGTATATAATATGTGGATATCATCGATCTGTTTTGGTTTCTGAATTGCAATGAATTCTCGTCGTACATCCCTTAAAGGCTAAAACACAAATCATTGTACTCGTCCTGGCCATGACTGTTGCCCACATTTTTCACAATGAATTCTCTGGCTGTTAAAACAGAACCATTTTAGTACCAAAATAAAATATAAAAAATTCACCATGTATTCCAGGTCTTATATATGATGAGAGCGTTCCAATAACACTAGTATTAGGAACACACGCGCGCACACACACAAAAGTTGTTTGCTTACCATTTTCGTTCTTATTTTTTACTAAAAATTAAAATATTGTTTGATGACTATTTGGTTTTTCGTTTATGGCGTTGAACTTTTGATTCGTCGTGCTTTAGATATAGAGAAAGTGTGGTTGAAAGAAGAGATAAAGAAGAGTGGAGGAACAATGTTAAGAGAGATATAGAAGAAATGTACAAGGCGGTACATCAAAAACTATTCCACGCTATTTTTACTTTCAACGTATAAGACCTGTCCTAGTTAAGCAAACATGTTGACGGTCCAAAAGTTAAATGATTTGGGTTTCTCCAACTGCCCATCCTAGTGACACGGCCAGACACTCAATGTAAAGTTGCACACCTTAGGATGTATTGCCACAAATGTAGGATTGATTGTTGGAAATTCAAACCAAAATATGCAAACCAGGGCATTTGTAAGAAATCCCATTTTCCAGTTGAAATATTCAGCAATCAGAGTGTTCTTTTTGGCATATAGTTTGTGAATTAAACATCAGCACTTGAGAATTTAAAATCAGAACAGTCCTGTAGGGAGTGAGAATTATAAAGCTGTGATATATATGCAGCTGTATCAAACGGACCGTAACATTCCAAAAGTTGTGCACATTTTCGATTATTATTTGATCTAAACCTTGTCAGTAATATGGTTTTGTAGTAACGGGGCTGCGTCAAGGCCAGATGGCGATTCTGGGCTATCGGGAACATCGGCGTATTCTTCACCTGCAGCCTCCTCTTCTTTTGTTTTTCCCCACATTACGGTATAAAACCCAACAGCTATAATTGCTGCTCCAACTATGTGTACAATTAGAATCAAGGTTATAAAAGACGTTAGGCGCCAGTCTGGCGGTGGGCTGGGGCCTAGCGCCTAAGTGACTAGGCGGGCACCTAAGCGGACTAGACGGATTTAAGTAAATATGTTATATTTCATGTAAATAAGTGTCTGTTTATACTTAAATATATATAATAAATTACAAAATAGAATGAGATATATATTATGAAGTATTAAAACATAATGAAAACATGGGGAACAAGCATATAATTTGTGTTCATTTTAGTATTCAATAAGTTTCTTACAATTTATTAAAAAAAATAATGCAAAATGAAAGTTATCTATTTTCTATCCAAGTGAGTGCAGTCAGGCAAGTGTCTAGGCGTGTCTGGACGGGCTAGGCAAGTGCCTAGGCGGTCTAGGCGGGCGTCTCAGCAGGTCTAGATGCCCTTTCTAAATTTTCAAACGTCTAGGTATTAATCAGAGCGGTGACCAACTGTTTAGCGCCTAAACAGGGTTTAGGTGGCGTTAGACGGAGATTTTTAGAACAGTGATTAGAATTATTGAGGTTTGTGAATGGCAAATTTTTTATACAAAAATTTAGTAAATTAGACCTTACATCCTCTGACGTGGCAAAATCTGAGACATCAAAAAGCCATCTAAAATTGTGGTCTTCGTTACACAAGGCTCGTACAAAAGAGTGAAAATTTTGCCAGTGGGTGGGTGTTCACTACTACCCTTTGCAGAAGGCACCAATTTAAGAAATTATACGTACAGTTGGTAACAACGTTTTAGATGTATGACTACCTTCCCAGTGGCACTATTATAATTTGTTTTAAGGTAAGAGAATGCCTCAACAATCCTGAAAAAATGGGAAGGGCGCCCTTCGGGGTCAGTCACTTCATAGTGGTACTTCATTCTATTTGTTAAGATAGTTCGATATGGTGGCTTATCTATACTTATACATAACTTAGAAGAGATATGTACCTAAAGTTGGACTGGATCGTGGTACCAGTCCATAACAATCAAGGTCAAATCATGAGCCTATTAATAAAGCAAATTCAATGAAGCAATAATTGATACCATTAAAACCGAAACCCCCGGTGGATGGCCAATAACCGAAGGAAAGGAAAGAATCGGTTACATATTTCATTTCACCATGCAAATAACACCTTTGGGAAGGATCAAGGTTTTTCTCCTCTGCAGGCAGGAGAGAATTTAGTTTACCCTTTAATTAATTTGTTAAACTTGCGTTCGCCTCGCTGGACCTCCCCACTGAGTTTTGGCCAACTACCAAACTTCTGGATCCCATTAAAGACTCTCTCCTAGAGTTAGGCACCGACTTAGGCACACTAAACTAGGAAGGAACTGATAGGGATGGATTGTTAGAAGGATATAGCAATTTAGCCACATTTTTTTAAGGAAGTCTTAACGAAATACTTTTGGTATTATTTACTTTTAACGTTAAGGACATTTTTACTCTAAAAAGTCAATCTTGAACTATTCGCTTACAACATTTTTTTGTCTTTTTGGTTAAAACTCAAAGTTTTTAAGCTATTTTCATTATTTTTTTTAACACCTACATCCTTTTGTTAGTTTTAGTTTTTTCAATTTATTCTATTTGATACTGAAAATTAAAAAAGTTGTATGAGAGATAAAAATAGGTGTGTGGATAGTACTACCATTAACGACGGAGTCAGGATTTTATGTGAGAGATGACCTTTCATACACGTATGAAAAAAAAATTGAACTCATAACATGAGAATTGAAGCAATCTTCACAAAACTGAAAGACCTATTAAATTTAATGGAGAGAATCAAAAGAATTGTGCAATACAACTTAATAGGAGGTAGAGGGTTGGGTAACTAATAAAAATATAGAAAAAAACATACAACAAAATTCTGATTTAAATTGTTTAATGGGAGAGGGCAAAAGGGAGGTCCGCAAATAATAGATGATTAGGTTGGTTTATATGATATTGAAATCTACTTAAAAACTCCCATTTACAAACTCATCATTTTATTAAACTACAAAGATAAAACAACAAAACTGCTAGAATCATAAGAAGACGAAGTGGTCTAACTCAACTTCTTCACAAGAAACAATCCATTTTCCTCATGTCTCACAACAACTATAGGTTTAAGACTGCTGGAAAATTTCTTAACTGTAGTCAGGATAGGCCCAGGACCACTTTGGCTCTTAGTGGCTTTGCCCTTGACCACCCTTGTTGGAATACTAGAAGAAGATAAATATAAATTTTGAAATTTAGAGGTTGGCTCCAATAAAGTCCAGACTTGTTTCTATTCATTTTATGATTTGGTTGGTGTTTTTGAAAACTCAGAGGCTGGCTCAAAGTTTAGAATAGTCCAGGCTTGTTTCTAACTCTACACACTTTTACATTCCTACACACTATCTCATATATAGACAAAGCACGTGGTTGAAGATACTTTCAACCACTCTCTTCTTTTAGACGGCTCCTTTACTTGGAGGGAGATTAACTCTCTCTTCCCAACTAAAGCTAGCAGCTGTGGCCTCTTTTACACCGAGCATTCGTCTTGGTGTTGTATATTACCATTAATACAACTTTGACGTTAATATTTCAATGTGGATGTGGTTGGAGGCATTTATAGAGAGGGTTTAGGCCTTTTAAGTCCTTTGGATTTTAGGACCTCCATCCGTCCCCTTCCTTGGCCTCGCCTGGCCTTATACAAGTCGATGAAGATCAGTTGTAAACTATATACTGTGATGCAAAAGGAGTCGTTTGGCTATAGAAAACAAACGTTTCTGTTTGGTCTAAGGTAATCTCTCATTCCTTCATATATGTTTAATTATGCATGCTTCACATAGCGAATGTTATATCTCTTTCTCTTTTCAAACCTTCTTCTTTCTTTTTTTTCCTTATCAGTGACGATAGAGCATTCGAAAACATAGGGAAATCAATAATGTCAGCAATATCATCGGTGTTGCTCCTTCTTGTCCTCTATCTCCAATCAGAGGTTCATTCGTTGGCCACCCCTTCTGATCATGGTAAATTACTTCACCTATAATTCAAAAAGATAAAACAAAAAGGAAAAATGAAAAACGTGCGTAGGAAAAAAGCAGCCTACAAATAGACGTGGTGTGTGTGTGTATCAGGTCCTTTATGCAAAGGAATTCTCATTTTTTTTAATGGAGATTAGGTGTAGTGCTTACTCCACATCGAATTTCAACGATCCGAACCGTCTATTTTGTTAGTCTCGATTCATAGATCATCCTTGCAAAAATTCAATTCAATCCAAAACCATTTGTCTATTTAATTATTAAGATCAAAGTTCATTGTTTTTTATATAACAAAGTATTCGTTCATTTCTTTGAACCCAATTAGATGTCTTAAATATTTCCGATTTGGCTAATATTTTGCAAGGATGATCTATGAGGTACAATTTGAAAAATAGATGATTCGGAGTGTTAAAGTTCGATGTGATGTGAACACCACAACTAATCCAATTTTTATAAAAAAATGGAGATCCCTTCCCTTAAAGGCCTCATATATATATATATATAATATATATATATACAGAGAGCTTAAGGGGAGGGATCCCCATTTTTTGAAAAAAATGGGGATTAGGTGTGGGGCTCACTTCACATCTAATTTCAACGATCCGAACCGTCTATTTTGTTAGTCTCGATTCATAGATCATCCTTACAAAATATTAGCTAAATTGGAAATGTTTAAGACATCTAATTGGGTTCAAGGAAATGAACGAATACTTTGTTATATAAGAAAATATGAAATTTGATATTGATAATTAAATAGGCAAATGGTTTCGGATTGAATTGAATTTTTGCAAGGATGATCTATGAATCGAGACTAACAAAATAAACGGTTCAGATCGTTAAAATTTGATGTGAAGTGGGCCCCACACCTAATCCCCATTTTTTTCAAAAAATGGGGATCCCTCCCCTTAAGCTCTCTGTATATATATATATATATATATATATATTATCACTGCAAACAATTTATTCTCCATGTATGCGTGTAATTTAAAAGTTCATCTCTTCACATTTTTTTCAGATTTTAGCTACTTGAAATTCGTACGCAATGCCAGTGATTTTTCATTGGAAGATGAATATGACTACATCATAGTTGGAGGGGGCACATCAGGGTGTCCATTGGCAGCAACTTTATCAGCAAACTACTCAGTGCTCGTTCTAGAAAGGGGAAAGTCTTCCTACATCATATCCGAACGTCTTGACCCAAGACGGATTTGCATATAATCTCCAACAAGAAGATGATGGAACAACGCCGGTCCAAAGGATCATGTCTGAAGATGGTATTCCTACTGTAAGAGGCAGGCTCCTCGGTGGCACGAGCATGATCAACGCCGGAGTATACGCCAGAGCTAACATGTCATTTTATAATCAATCAGGAATTGAATGGGACATGGAATTGGTTAATAATACTTACGAGTGGGTTGAGGACACTATTGTATACAAGCCAAATTCATTCCCATGGCAATCTGTTATACGAGAAGCATTTTTGGAGGCTGGTGGATACGATCCGGACAACGGATTCAGTCTAGATCACATAAAAGGAACTAGAGTCACCGGTTCAACTTCTGACAATTATGGAACGAGACATGGAGCTGATGAACTGCTTAATAAAGGAAACCCTAACAACTTGCGAGTTGCAGTTCATGCTATAGTAGAGAAGATCATCTTCTCTTCCAAATTCCAATGAATCAGGCATGTTGCATCTTTGATAATTGTAAAGTTTATTTTAACCCAAAATTAAACCATTTGACTAACATTCCATGATAGGATCGAACCAAGGGGAAAGCTACAAGAGGAAAGGAAAGAAGAAATAAACTAAGACATTCTGATTTTCATTTCATAACCTCCCCAAATGGTAGAAGCTGCTTCTTATACAACCCTAAAGCAAGAGTGCGTGCGATTGTAACACATCATCACTCAGAGACCGTTGGATGCAACCAACATCATACAATTCAAAAGACCATAACACCCTAAGGATAAGCATTGTATTACTAATAACCCAGAGTCCTAACAACCCTCCCCCCTAAGAAACAGCTTGTCCTCAAGCGTGGAAGTCCTCAAGCGTTCAATGATGGAGTCGGCGTCCTCCCAGGTAGCATCGTGGTCGGGCAGGCCTACCCATTTAATCAGCCAGCGAGTGACGACACGGTTGCCTCGTTTGAACATGTTGCGCTGCAATATAGTTTCTGGAGTCCATGCGACCAATCCCGTATCAGACAGGGGCGGAAGAATGGTGGATGGAATCACATGAGAGCCTAGCTTGGGTTTAAGGAGTGAGACATGGAAGGTAGGGTGAATGCAGGAGTTTGCGGGGAGGTCCAATGTGTATGCCACTTTACCGACACGAGCAAGGATTTTGTATGGCCTATAGAAGCGGGGTGCCAATTTGGGGCAATTAGTGTGGCTGACAAAGGACTGGCGGTAAGGTTGTAGCCATAAGAAAACCCAATCGCCCACCTGGAACTCGCGTTCCGAACGCTTCTTGTTGGTGAAGTGACGCATTTGTTCCTGGGCAAGATGTAGATTCTCACGCAGCTGGCGGAGTAAGGCATCCCGATTACGGAGAGTAGTGTCAACCAGGTGAACTAGAGAGGAACCCGGTAGGTACTATGGAACCCGAGGTGGGGGATAACCATAGACAGCTTCGAAATGGGACATCTTGATGGCCGAATGGAAGGTGGAGTTATACCACCATTCAGCCCATGGCAGCCAGTCAACCCAGGATGTTGGTTTGTCGCCCACAAAACTGCGGAGATAATGTTCGAGGGTGCGGTTTAATACCTCAGTTTGCCCATCGGATTGAGGGTGGTAAGACGAGCTGCGGCAGAGTTTAAAACCTTGCATTTTGAAGAACGAGTCCCAAAACTGGCTGATAAACACAGGATCCTGATCACTGACCACAGTAGCAGGCATGCCGTGAAGACGGAAAATCTCCCGGACGAAGATGTCAGCAACTTTGGCAGCAGAATAGGGGTGTTTAATGGGTATGAAATGGCCATACTTGGAGAGACGATCGACCACAACCAATATGGCGTTACGACCATGAGTGGAAGGAAGACCCTCTATGAAGTCAATTGTAATGTCTGTCCAGAGTTGAGTGGGGACTGGAAGTGGTTGTAACAAGCTTGCAGGTTTTAGAGTCTCATAGTTGATGCGCTGACAAGTGTCACAGGCAGCCACATAAGTCTTGACTGCCTTCTTTAAGCCGGGCCAATTGAAATTACGAAGAACTCGTTTATATGTACGAAGGTACCCGGAGTGGCCTGCAGTAGGAGAAGAGTGGAATTCTGCCAAAATTTGATGACGCCAAGAAGACGACGAGGCCACGAAGATACCCTCCTTATAATATAAGAGATCTCCTCGAATAGAGAAATGAACACGGGTAGGCTGATGATGTTGTAAGGCTTAGAGAATCTGTGCAGCCTCAGGGTCCGTGTTGTACTCGGCTTGGATCTCAAAGATGGAGTCAAAAATCGACTGGGAGAGACCCATGAGTGCCAACCCTTCATGTTGCCTAGATAAGGCATCCGCTGCTGTATTTGCTGCTCCCGATCGATACTCCAGCGTATAATTGTAGCCTAACAACTTTAAAAGCCATTTCTGTTGAGTAGGGGTGGTGATGCTTTGGTTGAAGAAGTGTTTCAACGTTTGGTGGTCGGTAATAATCTTGAAGGATGTCCTAAGCAGGTAGGGATGCCATTTCTGGACAGCGAACATAATGGTGAGCATTTCTTTATCATAAACGGACAGAGCCTTATGTTTGTCGAATAGTGACATACTGAGGAAGCGATAGGGTGCTGGTCCTGTGAGAGCACAACGCCAATGCCGGCGTCAGAATCATCGCACTCCACGGTAAAGGGGCGGGAGAAATCCGGCAGAGCTAAGACAGGGGTGGAGAACAGAGCTTGCTTGAGATCCACAAAAGCCTGAGCAGCCGCTGGAGTCAACACGAAATTATCCTTTTTCAGGAGATCTGTGAGAGGGCGAGCGAGATGGCCGAAGTGACGCACAAATTTCCGATAATAACCGGCAAGGCCCAAGAACCCATGCAAGGCTTTGAGAGTGCGGGGTTAAGGCCACTCCATGATGCAGTGCACCTTTTGAGAATCCACAGCAACACCGGCGGCCGAGATTATGTGACCAAGGTAGGCCATCGTAGGTTGGCCAAATGAGCATTTAGATTGCTTCACTTTCAGAGCATGTGATCTCAGAACATCAAAGACAGAGGTTAAATGTGAGAGATGAGTAGGTAAGTCTAGGCTAAAGATGAGGATATCATCGAAAAAAAACCAAGACAAACTTACGTAAAAAAAGGCTTAAAGATGGAGTTCATGAGGGCTTGGAACGTGGAAGGCGCATTACACAGGCCAAAAGGCATGACCACAAATTCAAAATGCCCATCATGGGTGCGAAAAGCTGTCTTCAGAATGTCCGGTTCATACATACGAATTTGGTGAAAGCCCGAGTGAATATCTAATTTAGAAAAGACCTTAACACCCCTGAGTTCGTCAAGAAGCTCATCGATGATCGGAACCAGAAAAGGAAATTTGACAGTTACTTGATTGAGGCCCTTGTAATCCACACAAAAGCTCCAAGTCAAGTCGGCTTTGTGAACCAATAGGGCGGGAGAAGAGAAGAGGCTGGAACTGGGTCGTATGAGGCCTGCGGCAAGCATTTCCTCCACCTGTTTTTCCATTTCTGTTTTTTGAACATGGGCATAGCGGTAAGGTCGAACATTGACCGGTGGAGTACCCGGCAGCAATGTGATGCGGTGATCAAATTCCTGATGAGGAGGGAGGTCCGTTGGAGCAGCAAAGAGATCTGAATAGTTGTCCAAAAGGGTGGTGAGTGGTGGCGGTATAGTGTGGACCACCTCGGCTGGGGAAGAAGCACCCAAAAGAGAGGCCAGAAGGGAGTCGATGTATGGCCTGGAGGATGTGGACAGTGATGGAGAATCCGAAGAGTGGAGTCCCACCAAGCGATAATTATGGCCTCCAATTTGAAACTTCATGACTTTGTGCTTGAAATGCCATCCAATAAGACCCAATGTTTCTAACCACTCGGCCCCGAGAATCAAATCACAGCCTTGTACCGCAAGCAAGCGGATGTCAGAGGAAAATGTATAGTCCTACAGTTTGACTGTAAAGTTATAAGCGATGTCGTGGGTATAACAGATATTCCCATTAGCAACAGCCACGGGTTCCACCAGAGAGCGATTGGTGCGCAGGCCCAGATGACTCGCAATCGAGGGGCTGAGAAAATTAAGGTCCGCACCAGAGTCGACAAAGACCCGGATGGGCAACGTGTCACTGTACCCCACAAGGCGCATAGCACGTCCTTGGGTACGTTTGGGTGAGACCAGGGCGTTGAAGGCAATGGGCTCCTCCTCGGCGAGCAAGGGTTCGGCAGGAGCGAGGGGAATGTCGTCGAGGACCTAGTCGGAGGTAACTTCAGAGACGGCTGCAGCATCTAACAACAATAAGTAGGGGGTCGTACAAGTGTGGCCAGGAAAATACTTCTCTGGGCAATAAAAACACTGGCCCCGAGAACGGCGCTCACGGACTTCGGTCGGAGAGAGGCGCAGCGGTGGTCGGCCCGGTGAAGAGGGATGTGGTTTGGGGGAAGAATGAGCCACCGGTGAGAAAGCTGCCGAGACCGCTGAGGAAGGGCGATGAGAGAATGGGCGGAAAGAAGTGCGGCGCCGTTGTTACTTGTTGTCGTAGATACGGGCAAGTTCGATAGCGCGGGCCAAAGAACGAGGGCCCAGTGCGAGGACATTATCTTGTAAGTCCGACTTAAGCTCACTAAGGAAGACCCTCAGGAGCTGTGCATCAGTCCATCCTTAGGCGCGGCAAGATAAACAGATGAAGTCATTCACATAGGCCTCTAAATAGCCTTTTTGGGCGACATGAGAGAAAGACATGTTAAAGTCCAATTGATCACCTGGCCCAAAGCGTTGGATGAGGCATTCGGTGAAGGTGACCCATAAGGTTGACCCCATATGCATTTTATACCACTTGAACCATAAAATCGCATCACCCGTGACATGGAAGCCCGCCACTGTGACCCGGTTGTGGGGTTTGACCCCATGGAAGTCCATGTACTCCTCAGCCAACGCTAACCAGCTATATGGGTCGTCGCCGGAGAAACGGAAGAGTTCAATTTTCATGAATTTGGAGGGAGTGGAAGGGGATAGTGTATCAGGAATGGTGGGGTAAGGTGGGTGTGAGGGAAAGGGAGGGGGGCTGAGGGCGGAGGGCGGTAGTGGAGGTGGCGAACTGTGGAGAAGCATGGGGGTAGCCGGTGATGGGGGAAGGTGGGTAAGGGAAGTGAGGGGATTTGGAATAGGTAGAGCCCCAGGTAGGGGGAGGTACGGCTGCGGGAGGGTGGGGTATGGGGGTGGATGCAGAGCCAATCAGAATGTGGAGAGAACCAATTGGGATCTGAGAGACTAGGGTAAGTGGCGGCTGTGGTGGACGGGAGGACCGGAGCTCCTCCATAAGATGGGATTAAACAAGGCTGATGTTGGCCAAGGTTGCCTGAATATCCATCAAGTGCGATTGAAAGGACTCCTGGCGGGTGGCCAACAACGACACGGGGTCGTGGAATCCGTTGAGCTGCTCAAGGATTTGGTGTTGTTGATACTCGAGCTCAAGATCGGCCTTCGTGACGTCGGCCACGACCACGGAGGCTTTGCTTTTGCCCATGGAACAACACAACCTTGCTCTTGATACCAGATGATAGGATCGAACCAAGGTGAAAGCTACAAGAGGAAAGGAAAGAAGAAATAAACTAAGACATTCTAATTTTCATTTCATAACCTCCCCAAATGGTAGAAGCTGCTTCATATATAACCCTAAAGCAAAAGTGCGTGCGATTGTAACACATCATCACTCAGAGACCGTTGGATGCAACCAACATCATACAATTCAAAAGACCATAACACCCTAAGGATAGCATTGTATTACTAATAACCCAGAGTCCTAACATTCCACGTAAGAAAACATTCCTTTTTAAGGATGATGAGTCGAGTAGGGCATAGTCAAAATTTGAGTGAATTTTTCATTCCTATTTTACCCTCCACAACTAGTAGGCACGCATTTTGCACCTCATTTATTGTATACATTTAATTTTCTTATTTATATGAGATTTAATGAAAAGCCCTTAAGATTAAAAAATAAAAATAAAAAACACTTAATAGAAATTTATTAATAATAAGGAAAAAAAAAGCAGTGGCATTTTTATAAATAAGTTGAAGTTTAGTATCAGTATTGTAAATAAATTGAAGTTAAAAAATAGGCAATGACATTTTCATAAATAAGTTGAACTTTGGTGACACTTATATACGATTAGGTCAAACTATTTCGACACAATTTGGTGAAACTAAAGGTTCATATTTAGAAGGGAAATTGTTATTGGCACTGTCATTTTGTGCTTCAAATTTTTTATAATTAGAAAGAAAAATACATTTTATGATGAGTGTAAGATGAAATTTTTGAAGTGCTATTAATAGTTCACTTTAGAAAATCAAACTTGATATCTGAAATAGAGGTCAATGGACCTTCGATAGAGACAGTGGCTTTAACCTTGGTTTTCTTCTTGAGGTTGGTGCCGTGTGTAAAAGATGATGATGGACAACATTTTGAAAATGAATTACTTTGGCTAGGGAACTTACCACTTTGTATAGTGGCAATGCTTGTAATTCGATTAAAAAATGTTATCAAACCACCTAGTGTAAATAGGAGGGCTTTTCCTAGAATATATATGGTTGATTGGGCCTAAAATAAAAAGAATGGTAAGTTTGGCATGTGACTCATGTTGCACCTCAATATGTGAAATAATATTTCCTATTTCCATTCATTTTTTTCGATATTAAGTATGCACTATTCTCTAATGCAGGTATGTCAGCTACAGGAGTCATATATGGTGATTCTAACGGGACATCTCATTGGGTATTTGCAAAAGCAGAAGTTATATTGAGTGCAGGAACACTTGCGACCCCTCAACTTCTACTACCAAGTGGCATTGGCCCAGAATCTTATTTATCATCTTTGAATATCACAGTTGTTCGTGATCATCCTTTCGTTGGGCAGTTTGTTTATGAGAATCCTCGTAATTTCATAAACATTGTGCCTCCAAATCCAATAGAAGCCTCAATTGTTACGGTTCTAGGCATTACAGATTATTTCTATCAATGTTCTCTCTCGAGCATGCCACTTACTACTCCAGCCTACAGCCTTTTTCCCACTCCGTTGGTTGTAAATTCAACTTTCACCCACATTCCTAGCAAAATTCCAGGACCTTTTTCTCATGGTTCTCTCACGTTGAATTCATCCTCTGATGTGAGAGTCGGTCCAAATGTCAGATTCAACTACTTCTTAGATCCAACGGACCTTGCTCATTGTGTTAGCGCCATGAAAAATACGGATGATTTATTAATGACAGACGCATTAAAACCATATAAAGCCCAAGATTTGCCGGGCATGGAAGGCTTCAACTTTTTGGGACAACCATTGCCAAAGAACCAAACAGATGATGCATCCTTCGAAACATTTTGTCGAGATACAGTAGCCTCGTATTGGCATTACCACGGTGGATGCCTTGTCGGGAAGGTGGTTGACTGCAGTTTCCGCCTTAATGGGATCTACGGATTACGCGTTGCTGATGCCACGCTATTTCCTGCTGCACCAGCAAGCCACCCTCAGGGATTCTATTTGATGTTAGGAAGGTATGTGATACACTTTTACTTGCAGTTGTCAATATTTGTTTTGGTTGAATGGCTTGCTTAATAACAAACTCTATGCCACTGCTGCTCGATTAGTTCTTTCAATTTTTCTGCATTTGGGCAGGTACGTGGGACTTCAAATTCTGAAAGAAAGGTCAACTTAGGGAAACTCACTAACTCGGCATCATCCTGTGCCTTTTAAACTTAAGTAATAATAAACCCATGAGCTGTGGTTCAACTGGGATTGGGGTTTGCCTCTTTCCATCTCCCCATGCTATGCCATGCACCTTTTTATTGGATGCCAATTTACGATTAGGCAACTAATTATATCTTTTTTCTTTGGGAAGTGTTATTGGCACTCCAAAAATCTCATTATACAATCCTCACAAGTGTATTTTTCTTTCTAAATATAGAAAGTTTGGAGTGTAGAATGAGAATTTTGGAGTGCCAATAACAATTCTCTTTTCTTTAAATGGAAAATAAAGGGAACGACCCATGGTCTGTGCGCGGCAGATGTCAGGGACACACCTGTGGTATGTGTGTGTGCGCGTCAACTATCAGGTTTTCTATATATTTTATCATAGTAATGTTATTCATACCACATTTTTGTATCACATTTTCATACCATCGTAGGTGGCATTTGATGTGGACATCCATATCATTTAAATTAATCAGATTTTTAAATTTAGTTCATTATTTAATAAACTAATAATAAAGAAAAACTAGTTAATTAAATGATGATTGTGGTATTCGATGAGTTTTTCTCCTTCCTTTCCTTGGGTTTTGCAAATTTTTCAAATGATATAGTTGTCCACATCAGATGCCACCTAAGGTGGTATAGAAATGTGATATAAAAACATGGTATGAATAACATTACTCATTTTATCATTATTTTGTCATTATTGCTAATAAAAGTTAAGTAATTATATAATTTGTGTCCTTTTTATTATATTAAAATATTAAAATTTTGATTCGAACTCATATAATGACAAAAATTAAAACGCCCTTAATAATACGTTGCGGTTTAATCTGTTTTGTTTATTTAGAAAGTTATAATCAATATCCCAGTGGAAAATGGACCAACGGTTCGATATTGAGCTCAATACTGAAAAATTCGTTAATATATGCGTAAAAATCGATATTAATCTAGGTAACATCGGTGGTGAGAAGTTATATCAAGTTCAAAGACAATTGGCACCCCTCAACTTCTACTACTTAGTGGTGTTAGCCCAAAGTCTTACTTATCAATTATGAAAATCTCAGTTGTTCCTGACTATCCTTACACTAGGGAGTTTATATATGACAATCCTCGTAACTTCGTTAACATTGTGCCTCCACGTCCACTAAAACCCTTAATATATTGTAATCGAACTAGGAACCTTAATATATTGGAGTGCCAAATGAGATTTTTGAAGTACTAATAACAATTTCCATTACAAATGATTTCTTCTGTCTCGAGCCTGCCAAATTCTACTCCAGCCTATAGCCTTTTTACTTGTCCGATGGTAGTAAATTCGACCTTCGCTCACATTCCTACTCCAGGCTGTAGCCAATTTCTAGCATTGCTAATTGTGTTAGCGTCATGGAAAAAATTGGGGATTTATTAAGGACTGAAGCATTAAACCATACAAAGCCGGTGAACATTTGCCGGGTATAGAAGGTTTCAACTTTGTGGGAGTACCATTGCCAAAGAACCAAGCAGAAAATGTATCCTTCGAAACATTTTGTCAAGATTTAGTAGCTTCATATTGGCATTACCATGTTGAGAATGAGTTCTACATTGATGGGAGGAGGGACTTTGCATGGGCTTATAAGAGATTGGACTACTCCATGTATTGCTAAATGGTAAAACTCCAACTTTCTTCATGGTATCAGAGCAAGTTGTCCCACGTGTGAAACCCAACGGCTACATGTGCTTCACATCACCCCGTTGTGTTGTCCACGTTTTAGGCTCGAAAATTCGCCACACATGAGAGGGTGTGTTAAGAATGAGTCCTACATTGATGAGAGGAAGGACCTTGCATAGGCTTATAAGAGGTTGGGAAGGTGGTTGATGGTGATTTACGTGCTATGGGGATCAGAGCACTGCACGTTGTTGATTCCTCCACATTCCCTTCTACACCAGCAAGCCACCCTAAGAGATTCTACATGATGTTTGGTAGGTACGTGGGACAAAAAATTCTGCAAGAAAGATCAGATCAAGACGAAGCAGGCATATGGACCTCGTAATCCCGAATTCAGCATCATCCTTTACTTTTTAAGCGTAAATAATCCACCGGCTGAGTTCTAGTTCAAGTCGAATTTGGGACTTCGCTGGCTCTTTCTATTACTCCTGCTATGTGTGCCTCTTTATTTCATACACAATAAACTTCCCTTGTATTGTCAAGGGTATCTAAAGTCTCTTCACTTTCGACAGACTTTGTTAATTTTCTAATCGCTTCAAGCGAGGAGGGTAGGCAGTAATCTGCTTTGGAGTTGGATTTTCTGCATTGATAAAGAACATCTACTTATTTGCCAATATAATACAATACATATTACAAAGAAAGAGAGAGAGAGAGTACATTCATAATACACAGCAAAAAATGGCTCAACTTTTTTCTGTTTTCCTTCTCATTCAATTGGATGTATGACTACCTTTCCAGTGGCCCGATTTGTTTCAAGGTAAGAGAAAGCCTCCACAAGCTTGGAGAAAGGAAAGGGCCCTTTGGGGTCTATCACTGGCTTCACCTTCCCACTCTCCAAATACGGGTTTAATTTCTTCAGAACTGCACCGTTAGAAGTAACTACAAATCTGAAACCTGGAGGTGTTACTGCACCTGTTAAGGCAACCACACTGCCACCTTCTTTCACCACCTTCACTGCTTTATCACATTGACCTGCCATTATAAAACGGGGAATGAAGTTGCTTTCAGATCTAGGTTCAAAATGAACAACTATTGCTATTAGGTTAGTACACATTTTTTTCCGATCAAACTTCAGAAACAATAGCTGAGCTCGATGATTTGTCAACGGACCTGAATCAATGACCAGAATTATAAGGACTACTGTACTAGTAGCCATCGTTTTTTGGATTGATATCAAGTTATACGAGGAAAAAAATGACATTTTCATTTGAATGAACCGAACTTTGTAATTCTAAATTTTTGTCATCTTTTGTTGTGGCCATAATCATGATAACACACTCATCTACTGCAATTAAAAAGCCCTTGTTGTTATGGAAACTCTTACCAATAGCATCATAGACGACATCAAATTTTTCTGGCAATTCTTCGAAATTCTCTTTAGTGTAGTCGATTGCTAAATCAGCGCCCAAGCTCTTCAACAACTCCAGCTTTCCGGTGCTCGAAGTGGCTGCTATTCTTGAAGCTCCAAATACATGTTTTGCCAGCTGTTTCGAGTTTAAACCAACAAATGTGACTCAAAAGGAAACATATGATTTTGTCAAGCAATGCTTTCACTTTGCAATCACGGGCGGAAGAGAATGAATTGGTACCTGAATCACCAGGCTTCCAACTCCACCAGCACCATTTAAAACAAGCAAAGATTTACCGGCAGAAAACCCGGTCTTTTCAAGACCCTCATAAGCTGTCTCGATTGCAAGAGGAAGGGAAGCAGCCTGAGCAAAATCCAGATTCTTAGGCTTAAGTGCCAATAACCTCTCTTCAACAGCAGTGTACTCTGCAAGAGAGCCAGATTGTTTAGGCCCTTCCAAAGCTTTCTCGTGTATGTCTCCATACACTTCGTCCCCCTCTTTAAAGTCCTTCACTTTACTGCCAACCTTCACCACCACGCCTGCGACATCATAGCCTGGAACAGTCTGCAGGGAAACAAAGTGAATTAGCCCTAGAGTTTACAGCGTCATTCGAATGAAGCTGACACGAGCAGTATCATATAGAAAATTAAGGGAAAAGTAGTAACTTTTCTTCTTTATCCACTTCAATTGACGAGTAAAAATAAACCATAATTCCAGTCACTCTTCCTCAGTATCAATCTTCCAATCTCAATAATCACAACAAACATTCTGAGAGCAACACAAATTCCAGATATCAAAACACACAACCACAATTCACAGCTTTATGGGATCTTCTGGTTCTTAGGATTGGATTGCCTAACTCATTAAATTCGAGGGATATTGCAGGTAGAGGAGAATGATTTTTCACTTTGTGAGAATTGAAAGTGATAAGTTTCCTAAGTGTGTATTCCATCAACGTCCTGCAAGTCGGACAAAGTTTATTCATTTCTTCCTTCGACATAACTTGAATATCGTGACTTATCGAAATCCAGTCACTCCTAAACACCAAACCAACCCTACATACGTTAAAAAAAGTTTTCTTGTTCGTCAAACTTAACAGTCCAAATTCAAATTAGGATTCTTTCTCCCATATTTTCTCAGCATTCAAAACAGACCCAAATGAAAGAAAACCCACACCGGGAAACCGAAATTACCGGGAGCGGAGAGTCAGTGTTCTTGAATTTTCCCTGCCTCCTCTTGAAGTCAACCGGGTTGAGAGCCGCAGCGACAACCTTAACCAGAACCTGGTCCTCCAGCAACTCAGGAACCGCAACCTTGCTGTCGAATTTCAAAACATCAACACCCCCGTATTCCCCATATACCCACGCCTTCATCTCCGACGGCACAACCGCGACCTTTGACGCCTCTGCCGAAGCAGGGGCTGATTGGGAACTGGCAGATACTCTCAGAGCAGGAAAACCAGTAGAAAGCTTGGATCTTTGGGTAGTCGAGCTTTTGGGTACCGCGATTCTGTTGTTATTTTCCCGGAATGTGAAGGAAAATCTGATAGAAAATTGATTTGGGGACGTGAGCTGAGAAGCAGTGGAACTGAGAGCGGAGGTGGTGGTTAACATTGTTGTTTCCGACCTCAACCTTAAACTGCTTATCTCTTTCTCTGCTCCCCTTCGTATGGCCATGTTTTTAACTTGTTTTTATGTCCGTGCTGGGTAAAACAGAGTACGGATAAGGTGTGGTCTGGAGCAGGATTTTAATATACAGTCATGGAAGAAAAAATCGTCGGCGATATTTCGCCGATATTATCGGTTTTTTGCTTTACCGATATTTTAATAGGTATTCAAGGAATTTTTGTCAAAATATCGTGATATTATCGATAATATCGCGATATTCTCGATAATATCGCGATATTCTCGATAATATCGCGATATTTTGGTTTCTCGACAGTCAGTCACAACCTCGCCGGAGAATCGGAATAACTCCGAGCAAGAACAAAACCTGCAACCAAACGGAACAAAATCATCACTATCTTTCAACAAAAATCACCACTTTATACCAAAATCAGTGACAAAATTACACTAATCCGAGAAGCAAGGGCTTGAATTCGAGCAAGATCTGGAAGAAAACAGTAGAAGCTGAGAAATCGAGTACCTCACCGGCAGTTACAGTGCTAAAGATCATCATCTTTGGAAGGTCGCGGATCGGACGGAGCTGAGAGATCAATGAGCAAGCATTTCGCAGATCGTATTCGATCAGCGGCTGAAAGAGAGGAGAGAGAGAGCAGAGGGAGACACGGACGAGGAGGATCGCGCCGATGGGGACGACGGAGGAGAGGTAGAGGTCGCGGCCCGCGGGACATGGTGACGGGCTCGACAAGGAGGAAGGCGAGGGAGGAGCAGAGGGAGACGCGGACGAGGAGGATCGCGTCGATGGGGACGACGGAGGAGAGTCTGTGTGTGTGTGTGTGTGGGAGAACTGGAGAAGGGAGAAAGGAAGGGAGAAGGATCGAGAACTCAGAAGAGAGAGAAGGAAGGATCGAGAGACTGAGCTCAGTCTATGTGCGTGTGTGGTGTGGGGGGGAATCTCGAAATTAAAACCTTACAGTTACCAATGTAAAAGAACAATTATTATAATTTTTTTTAAACAAAAAAGAAGAAGAGAGAAGAAAAGATAAGCTCGCAGAGGTTGAAGGGGTGAACCCAGTAACTGTCATTGGATTCAGAACATGTGTGCGTGTGTGGTGGCGTGTATGTGTGTGTGTGTGTGGTTGGGTCACCTCAAATCAGTTAAATAAACATCTTTTAAATTCATCATGTTTGCCAGCTCGCTATGTAATCAACTTGATAATGTTAAATCCATCATGCAATGCATTTCCTTCCAATTTTTTGTGATAAACTAATAGATAATTGACTAAATAAATATCCTACAAAGTTTCAATAAAAATTTTCAAGTTTTTCTTACAATTTCCGTGGTTTCCATGTAATTTTTATCGATATCGATATTATCTCGATATTTCCATTAATATTTCCGTGTTTTTAGACTACCGATATTTCCGATATTACCGATATTTTCTTCCTGGACGGTCCACCAATAACGTCGAGCCAAAAAGTACGGAAGTCGCGACTCGGAAACGCGACTTAAGGGAAAAAAGTAAACTACGTGGACGGCCAAGATATCTATTGATGGGATTAGAGATCGACGGTCAGGAACTCAGTGCTGGTAAAGCATAACCCTTTTTTACTTGGGAGTTTGTAGAGAGCCGGCTGAGAGTTGTGGCGACCGCGGATTTCTATTTAGTTAGATCTTCGCTCTTTTCTCTATCTCTCTCATTCGTAGGTTGTCTCTCTGCTTTCTCGGAGGTAATTTACCCGATCCTTGTTTCTCTTACGTTAGACTCAATGGATCGTTTGTTTTTTTCCATTTTTTTGTATTTTTGTTTGAAAAGTTATGATTTTTTTAAGACTAGTGTGTTTCTGACCATTGTGGGGCAATTACCGTTCCGATCCGTTGTTTATCGTAGATATTCTCTCTGATCTGCTTTGCAAATCGAGAAATCTTGGAAATTTATGATTAATCTTTACTTTTTGTATTTTTTGATTGGTTGTTGAAAATCTGGACGAAAATAGGATTTGATGAAGCTTCATCTTTTCGTAACAGTAGATAATGAAAATAAATTAGCGATTTTTATTCAGATTGGTTGAAGGAAAGCCCTTTTTGAAACCAGATAAGAAATTAATTGATTTGGAGTCATATGAATCTTGTTTGAGTCATATAATTTTCGAATTTAGATTATGCTTATTGAATGTGTTGGTTTTAGTGATTGAGCATTTTGTGGGTGTGGATTTTGGGTAGGTTGTGCTGCAATGGCCGAAGCAAAACCAGGATTGAGGAAACCAGTATTCACCAAGGTTGCCCAGCTCCGCCCAAGTACTTCTGGGCACACTCTGACAGTAAAGGTTGTCAGTACTAAGATGGTGTTACAGAAGGGTCGTGCTGATGGCCCTCAAGGACGCCAAACGCGAATTGCTGAATGCTTGGTTGGTGATGAAACTGGTTTGATTATCTTCACTGCTAGAAATGATCAAGGTGTGTATTTCAAGTTTACTTATTATTCTTACTGGTGAACACAAAATCTACGCACAGCGGTTGCTGGATCAAAATCCTTTGTCTCCTAATCAAAACCCGTAGTGTTTTTCCTTTCTTTTTTCTGAAAATATCAGAAGTTGGATTTGAATCTAATGGTTGGTAGGCATGGATTTTCGGTTCCTGGTAACTAAGTTGGCCAGTGATTGCTTGCATCACTCCGATATCAGTTTTCAGTTGATGTTTGATGATGTGATTAGGAAGTTAGTGGTGTTACTTGATATCTTTTGACAATAGTGCTTTTGATCCAGGGTAACAATATTTTAGATACAAGATGGGGATACAAGTGGTTGCTAGCTGGATTAACTATAAATTGGGTTCCAAACCACGTGCATATTTTTTTATTGAAATTGTTTTGGGGCAATATGTCTTCTTAGTCTTAAACATGGGGTAGATGGATATGCTTGTGATACCATCTACGAGCATATATTTTACATACATTTCAGTGTGTAGTTTTTGCTTTTGCTCTTAGCTTGTTTAGTCTTCATAATCTGTGGTTTTGGGTATTGAATTGCAATTTTCTTAAGATGCTAGAGTTCTGTACATTGAGAATTACGTTGATCCTCTTATACATGTGTAGTAGGTGATGGCCGTAATTTCTGAGTGTGCTCATTAAGACATAATGCTTACTACTTCTGCATATTTCAATGTTCCTCCATGCATATCTTGTGTCCTACTGGGAGCAATGGTTTGGATCCATGGAATCCTAAACGCATACCCTATGAAGTAGGGTTTGTTTCTTCAAATTATATTTTGAAATTTGAATTACTTACTCGATCTATATGTTTTTCTTAAGAATACCAAATTAAGATTTGAATGATCAACCTTCCTGTAATGTCTGAGCAGGGGTGAGCGTCCATTCAAAACCTATGCTTTTTGCTACTGTTTCAGTTGAACCAATCTTTTTGAGTCTATCTTGACATCGCAAATCTAATTCACTTTGCGATTGGACGGTGCCAGTTTTATCTTTGGTTTTGTTGGTTCTAGGTCTAGTAGTAATTCAAGAGTAAAAACTCCATTAAAAGATTTAAAAACTCCATTAAAAGATTTAACACAGCTCACTTCAAGAAAATTCTTGTAATGGAATCAAGGAGGGAAATCCAGACCTAAGATAAAAGCAACAAATAAGCATGAAGGTGGCTGCCTGGGCGTTGAAAGAAATGACATCCAGGAAACTGAGAAAAAAAATCTTTAAAATTAGGAATAGTAACGTATATTTCTCAAAAGCGTGATCAGTGGTGAACAGTTTTGAACCCTTTATAAATTTTTGCACAGCGTACGTCTGAGAATTGATGTCTTAATGTTGGGTGTATATTGTATCTCCACTCATTTTGATTTTGCCTCTGCATTATATACAGTACACATTACCTGTTATTAACTGATATGTCGTGATGATGTTGTGTAGTGGACTTGATGCAAGAAGGTTCTTCCATAACCCTGAGGAATGCCAAGATTGACATGTGGAAAGGATCAATGAGACTTGCTGTGGACAAGTGGGGCCGTGTCGAAGTTGCTGAACCTGCCAGTTTTACGGTTAAGGAAGACAACAACCTCTCCCTTATCGAATACGAACTTGTCAATGTTGTTGAAGAGTAACTTGTCTGGTGGAGTTCGGTTCTCTACCTTGTCTTAACCGAAAAATAAACACAACCGGAAGCAAAAAGTTATGTGCTTATATGGGGCATCTGATCTCCAAAATGATCCCGAAAGTTCACTTTTAGGAAGAGGAAATCTTTAAACTTGTAGCACCCGAGTCTTTTCTTACGTTTGCAGCTAATTGTGATGGAGCTTTGGTTGGATTGCCAATTAGATGGTGATGGCTGTAAGTTTATGATCATGAGGGAACTGGCTTTCTCTGTTTTACAATCTATTTACATTTGGAAAGTACATATGGGATTAATATTATGCAATGTCTAATACTTTTTGTAACTTCGCCTGGTTTCGCCGCGTTATTTCTGCATTATTTCGTATGTTTTAATTCGTGTATGCTATGCGTCGAAAATAATTTTGGTATTTGTGAAAGTCCTTGAAAACATTGGTTTTAGTCCCTATGATCTGAAGAAGTTATAAAACATGATGGATCTTCCTGGTGGGTTTCCGACAAGGAACGAAACATGGCAGAAAACACGCTCCTAAGATGGCGGGGGTTTTCGTTGTGACTTGTAATTGCTTTAAGAGATGGAATAAAGTGACGGCGATTATGATACATGTTATCTAATGTAACCCATGCAGAAATTTTGCACTTAGTACTTATAGGTTGTCAACTTCTGATGTTAATTGAAGTCGCATTTTAATTTGTTTTGTTACATTGGAGGGAATTGATACATGAGCCCGTCTTATGACACTGTAGACATCGAAATTTCGGTAAATAAATGTTGACCGATAAATCAAAGTGTCAGCGCTCATGTATTACATAAATTTTACACGTAGCGTGTGACTCAACGAAAATTGAAATGAGTTGGAAAAGTCATCAAATAGGACACGTGTCAACACTTGGCAGAAACGACTTATTTCATCTGGGATATTATATTCAAAATTAGGCCTTGATAAATTCTATAAATACAAACCCATTTCATTCATTTGGGGGGGACCAATTCATATTACACCTTGAAGCTCTGAAGCTCTGAAACTCCGAAGCTCTCAAGCATCCAGGTTCCCGAAGAATCAAGAAAGCCTTCTTCGTTCTTCGTTCATCGTTCTTCCAAGATCAAGCCCCAACGGCCCTTTGGATCAACAATCATCCACCAATTCAAGATCAAGCCCCGACGGCCCTTGAAGAAAGTGTTCTTCGTTCTTCGTTCATCGTTCTTCCAAGATCAAGCCCCGACGGCCCTTGGATCAACCATCCACCAATTCAAGATCAAGCCTCGACGGCCCTTGAAGAAAGCACCATCGTTCATCATCCGTTCATCCAAGATCAAGCCCCAACGGCCCTTTGGATCAACAACGTCGACAAATCCACACATCCAATCGTTCTTCAAGATCAAGCCCAAAAGCCCTTGAAGATCCGTTCATCACTGTTCTTCAAGATCAAGCCCAAAAGCCCTTGGAGATCCGTTCATCACTGTTCTTCAAAGATCAAGCCCAAAAGCCCCTTTGAAGATCCGCTCAAATCCACCTTCAAGATCAAGTCCACGGCCCTTGAAGAACGTTCATCCTTAGATCAAGCCCAACGGCCCTTTGGATCAATCGCACATCCACAAATACACACCTTACGGAGATCGAATCAGATGATCAAAATAGAGAGAGATTGTAACCCAAAATCATCAAATACATAATATTTGTTTGTGCACGTCGTTCTTGTCTCTTTCGTTTCAGGAATTTTCCGTGTTCACAGACACGTTTCAATTATTTTAATTCTCGACTTCTCCTATGTTATGTCATGTACAATTCCGTAATGTAATATATAAAACATCAGGAATTAGATTATTAAGGGTAGTTGATCCTTTATTCTGACTTCTCGGATTCATAACTTCTTCAATTTTAACCAAGTAAAAATGCTAATTTTATATATTGCATTATTCCCTATCTCGTCATGCTTATTGAATCACATTTTTGGTAATGCTCAGTGTTTTTTTTTTATTTTATTTGATGAGGCAGTTGAGAGGCCAGCCGTGAGTCACAGCACATCACATGATTGGCATTAAACTAAACTAATGTTATACCAACATTTAGGCAATCAGAAGCAGGTGGATCAAGCATTAAACGTATCATTAACTAAACATAAACTTAGTTAAAGGTTCTTAATCCATCCATTGGATGACAAAATTATCAAATAGCTCCAAACAGAAGAAACCATGACAAAAGCTTATCCACCTTCTGATATTCTGCAGGCAGTTGGAGTTGTAACTGCCCTACAAATGCAACTAGAAGTCATTGGTCTTTAGTTGTTAGAGAGAAAACAGGATTTCGAGGATTACAAATAAGTGGGAATGAGTTGCCCGACACTTTAGGGGGATGTCCTACTCGGACTCCTACTCACAAATGGTTGTCTTTGCCTTAGTGGAACTTCGGCTACATTCCACATTCCAATTCCATCTAGTAATTGAGAGGACCACTCACATCACATGACACATAAATTAGGGTTATCATATGAAGATATAAGTGTGTGCATGGCATTACGATTGACAGACATCCAGTGGCGAAGCCACATGAGGGCGAGGAGTGGCGGCCGCCACTCCCCTCGCCGGGAAACACCACTGGACCCAGCTCTTCGCCACTCCCCTCGCGCGCGCCTCGCCGGAAATTGCTGGTTCAAGTCCTCTGTTTTTCTGGGCAATCTGCAATCTGCAGATTGTAGTTTTTTTTTTTTTTTTTAAACCAGGCCAAAACGACGTCGTTTTGGGCCTGGTTAAAAAAATTTAAAAATTGTTATACAAAACGGCGCCGTTTTGTATGTTTGAATTAAAAAAAAAAATACAAATGGGGACCGCTTCCGCGTGTCGCCCAAAACCCTCGTCAGTCCCAACCCGTTCTGTTCCCTTTGCTTTTGTTCCTTCTGCCGTTCTTCACCAATCAACACAGGACAGGAGCTTTAATTTCTGCTCCCCAACATCCCAGTGCCAACGTCCCTTTACAAGCTAACAAGCCACCAATCAACACAGGCCTTCCACCAATCACCATCTAAAGGTAAAATTTTTAATTCTTAAATGTATAATCCCTAACCTAATTAATTATTCAATACAAATTTCCTTGAATTGGTATGAAATTATATGCTAATGCATTAATATGGTTATTGGTTATTGGTTATTGATTATTGATGTGAATCATATGCTTTTATGATTATTGATAAGAAATTATGAAATTATCAAGGCGTAAAGCTCCAAAAATCACAAACTTCCATTACTATCGTGTGGACCTCTATTTTCAAGTCCTTGATATGCAGCTAAATGAGTTGAATGATCGCTTCAATGAGGTAAACACCGAGTTACTTCTTTGTATGGCATGTTTGAGTCCGGTGAATAATTTTGCATCTTTTGACAAAGCAAAAATTGTTCGTTTAGCCCAACTTTATCCTCAAGATTTTGATCGTATGGACCTTATGAATCTTCCAATTCAACTTGATAATTACATTCATGATATGAAGATGCATAGTGAGTTTTCATCATTGAGAGGAATTAGTGATCTTGCAAAAGAGTTAGTGAAGACCGGAAGGTGTGAAAGCTATATGTTAGTGTATAAACTTCTTACATTGGCTTTGGTGTTACCGGTTGCAACCGATTCGGTGGAGAGAGCTTTTTCTGCCATGAAGATTGTGAAAACACCATTGCGTAACAAAATGGGAGATCAATGGTTGAGTGATAGCATGCTTGTTTACATTGAGAAAGATGTATTTGCTTTTATTGATAATGAGCCTATTATGCGACGTTTTCATGACATGAAACCTCGCCGGCAACGATTGTAATTTGTTTGTATTAATTAATTATGGAAGACATTACTATATAAAAATATTTAGTTGTTGCCATTTTTCTTTAACCTTGCATTCTTTTAAGTTCGCCCCTCCCCCCGAGAAATCCTGGCTTCGCCACTGCAGACATCACACATGCATTTACACACACACACACACACACACACACACACATACATACATACATACATACATATATATATATATATATATATATATACGTGTGTGAATTTTGGAAGATTTGGGGTCAGTTTTGACCAATAACTGTTTGATATTTGATGATCCTAAGAGATTTGTCCGTTGTTGTCTAGTTTGTTTGATGTTCTCACTCTTATCTTCTTGTTACGTGCAAGAGGAGGACATTTTCATTTATAATTTACAATTCTGATCATAACCTAACAATATCATATATTAGATATATATCTTACACAAATAATAAGCGTATTTTTAGGATGTGCTAATTTCTGTTTAATTAAAGGATTGACCATGTACTTGCAACCTCAGCGATTGGAATAATGTGATCATTTTGTACACATTGGTCGCGTCCACGTCTAGTGCTTAGGATTGGATTAGGTAACTCTATCTTATTAGATATATTCAATGTATGTTAAAAGAAGAAATGTAAGGTGAATTAATTATAAATCCAACTTATCTATTTTGATCCTACCATTTTGTTGGATTTGCAGTTGGTGATAGTGTCGGTTAATTAGTGCGCCCATGTTTAATATATCATTCTTCTCTCCTCTTTAGACCAAAGTTATAGGTGGCCATTTTAAAATCTCTCAACGGATCATTTGGCACATTGAATCCACACAGATTTCTTCAATCCATCGTTCTTACAGAAGAAAAATAAAAAAGGCACACTCACGACGTCGTCTGGTCTTTAGTAAACCCTAAGGTAGTAAAGTCCATGAAACATCTTTAGCAAACCGAAGATCTTGCTTTTTCATAACCACAATATATCCAGATCCCATTTTGCATTTTTCATTTTAATGGTTCATATATCCTCAAAAATCATACACTCGTTGGAACGCACAAAAACTAAAAGCTAACATGTCTGTATATATATTGCATTAAAGTATCAAAGTTAGGTTTTATTGGGTTTTTTTGGCACTTTGATGTGAGTTTTCTCCTACCCTCGTTCTCGTTGTGCTTGTACGCATGCCATTTAAAAGACTTGTCAATTTGCTTTCTTTATGAGCAGAAAAAGTTGGCTCCGTTTCTGAGATCACTGCATTTGGGGAATCAGATCATGGAGAGAGAGAGAGAGAGCGAGTGAGAGAGGGTCCATGCATGCAAAATCAATAAATTTCAAGCCCTCAATTTGATCCATATGTTCACGGTCCCAACTGTTTATAGCTAGTTATTGAAATTTGTAAATTATCTTCTGCGATGGGTAGTTTGGCATGAGCATGCATATTGTTTTGATTAAGAAAATTTTAGTAACACAACATGATCACATTGATCACTTTCATATAAAAATATATTTTTTCTATATATGCAAATCACATCTTACTTTAATAACAATCAGACTACATATGTAATGAATTTTTTACGTCACGACATTCGCCACCTAGTGTGTAACATAATGTATAAGGTGACGTTTTGAATGTTCCACGCCTCTTGTATATTTTGTGGCTACCATTTGTCACGTTCTCCTTGCCCAAATGGTCACTAGCATTATACCAGTATATAACGTTCTACTTTTTATGAGAGTGCCTAACCTACCAAGTTATCATACTCCCCTACTGCAATTTTATGATGCCATTGTGAAGTCATCGGGATTCTGAAATTTGTTTTGATCTGTCAATTACATAGTGGCTGAACTAAAGCTTGGCCTTGGATAGACAACCCTCGCTTATTAAAATGGGCATGAGCTTTTTTTTCAGTCAAACCTCGGTACAGCATAATGTTTGGTCGAAAGAACAAAGAAAAAAAAAATAAAGAAAACTAAAGTGATTTGTCTTTTACAGTAGCTTTAGTTTTTCTTTTCAGAAAAAGAGAAGAGCAACTTAATTACAGAGACACTCTTCTTAAAAACAATATCATTATAGGTGGGGTGCAGCGCAGAAGCAGTTGGGTAGAATATCATACTTAAGATGACTGCCACTTTGACTTCAAACTCCCGATAACCATGAGTTGTTTTCTCTGCTGAAAATGTCCGTCCATGTGAGAGCACATGATGATCGATCGGCTCAAGAGTTTGAATTAGAGATACAAATTTCTAACCATGATGCTGCTCTCCTTAATCCCTAATTAACAATGGATTAATATGAAAGTTTATGATTAATTTTTTCGTAATGAAAGACAAAAATAATCGTCAAGAATAAATTAATCTTCTCTGGAACTATATAAAATTGTCAGCCACAGTGGGAAATTAGAAATATCTTTCTAATTTGATCTGCAGCTTTATTTTATAAGATTATCGCTCAACTGCAGGAGCATAGGTCAACCACTTCAATTAAAAAATGATCGCTTTCACTTGAATGTCTGTCTGATCCATGAGTATGGCATGTGGATCATGATTGACGGTAGGGTCTGAAGAACTAGGGTTTTTTTTTCTTTCCTTCTTTTGTTTTTGCTTAAAAATGTATGCGCGCGCGCGCACATATATATATATATGCGAACGGTTCTTCTGGGATTTAACAGAACATGAGTCTGCTTCAAGCCCTAGTGTACATTAAAAAAATCGTATTCAGTATACGATTTTCCTGAAATATGGGGCAATGAGAACGCAAGAATATTAAGGGTTATTCCTCTTTATCTCATTTTCATATTTTCATACCGATGCAAGAATATTATCTTGCGTTCATATTTTCATCACTTGTTGAGAAAGATAAATAAATGAGATCATGTATATCTAAAGCTCTACCCATACAGCAATTCGAGATATTGATTTATGACGTGGGACATATCATACACCATTTTTTTTCAAAGGAAAAAAGATGCAGAAACAAAGGATCGATGTCTGTGTAATCGTAATGCGGGAAGCAATGAATATTAATTCCACGTTTCTTACATCAAACACCGACAGAGACTTTGATCAAATACATAAATAATAGAAATAAAAATTTCCGCTAGGATCTGGCCATAAATAATTAGAAACCAAATGCGGTTATGTATGAAATGTCATCTGGTGCAGAAGAAGTATATACAGTAAAAGTCACACCAGAAAACCAAAGTTGGAACATGGATTAAAGTTAGCCCTGTTCTATTTCCCGATGGACTGAAATCAGATATTCGAAACCCTATTGTGTAGTGTAGGCAACAAAAAGTTGACTAGCACATGCATTTACCGGCTATTGATTAACTTCTACCTCTAGTCTACACAAGAGAGTTAGAATCAGTCGTCTCATGGATGCATGAGCGGATTATGTCCGTTCTTGTTTCACTAAGTATGGATGACCAGAATCGATCCACGTATGTTTGCAATAGATTCTATCATTTATCATGATCTATAATCTATAAATTAACTTTAAGGGAAAGATAAATAAGTCGTATATTCTAAGTATGTTACATCACATAGCTGATTAATGTATATTCTTGTTTTATAAAAATTTAAGTATGAATGAATTACAATAGTCCACGCTCGTACATGATTGATTCTAGCATTAGAATGTTATATTGCAGAAGCTTTCGGAGTTTAGAGAAGTGGTTCGTTTGGTGTAGTTTTGTCTATCATGTGTAAAACTAGGTTGACAAAACTAGGTTGACAAAACTAGGTCATAAAATTATAAAACTCAAGTAGAAAATCTTTGATGGAAGTTGTGCCGACTACATGTTACCACTTAAGGGTATCAAAACTACAAGAGTTTTCTCTATGGATTACGCGTATTTGGTCGCAGTCATGACTACATTTGCTCAAAAGCTAAAAACCGACAGACAAATTACAGACAGGGGTTAAAAAATACCCAGGATCCTCTCCAGATCTTCTTTGTGATGATTCTGGGATCTTCAAATCGTGTCCGTTCAACGTATATGGTGCGGCTAATTTTCGTCATATACTATTCATATTTAATTTTAAATAAAAGTATTTAAAATGATTTCTGGTTGCACGATGTACGATAAACGGACATGATTTGAGAATCCCCAAGATCCTCAGATAGAGGATCCTCATTCTAAAAATACTGACAAATTTTTTTGGTCGAAAAGTAAAAATTTCTTTAACCAAAAGAAAAAGGTAAAGTAAAAAAATCCTAAAAACAAGAATAATGCTTCAAGCATGCATACGCTAGAAAATGTAAAAACAAATTCAAAGGAGATTAAACTACGAGGAAATACAAACAAATAAATGATAATCAATAAGAAATTCATGTCAAATGTGTGTTATTCTAGTTACAACGACGAGACTTAACTTGTTTTCTATCATTATCTTTCATTCGAGATATTTAAACTCGTAATCTCATCTAATAAAATAAAAGAGAATCAAAACAATAAGGTTGTAATAGATGGTGGATATCGAATACCAAGCATAGAGTATGCATTGCATGATCACGACGATATTTCTATTAGTAACTGTAATTCGTAAGATTTGAACTTAAACCTCATTCAAAAAATAGAGTATGAATGGATTGCATTTGCATGTCCATCATGCAACCTATATCATCTTAAAAGCCAAACATACCATGTTCGTAGAATCGAATAGTACCACAAATGTCAATCATGCAAACGATACATACACATCCATCAATCATTCAAAATTTACGTTTCTTCCTACTACTTGATGAAGTTTTTGTAGGATATATTCTGAAAAATACAACAACAAAATATTAGAATACGAAAGACATGGCTCTTGCAGATGAAAAATGAGTCTTCTACTCTAAGCAACTAAAAGTGTTATCGACCAAGTGAATAGGGTTTTGGTATTGTGTATGAGAATAATGATTGTGAGAGTAGAGACAAGCCTTTATATGACTAGGATTTCTTTCCATCCATCCTATTATAGGACGGAGAGGTTTACCAAATCATAATCTAATTAATCAATGTCCCACTATGATACATATTATCTAAGCCATATTAAATATTTGGGTTTGACAAAATTAGTTGTATGATATTAAAACTTCACGGTTGTCACATCCCAGTCCGGGGTGGATCACTTTCCGGGCCCGTTCCACCACCATAGCACAATATTGTCCGCTTTGGGCCCCGACCACGCCCTCACGGTTTTGTTTATGGGAACTCATGAGCAACTTCCAAATGGGTCACCCATCATAGGAGTGCTCTAGCCACCTTCTCACTTAACTTCGGAGTTCCGACGGAACCCAAAGTTAATGAGCTCTCAAAAGGTCTCGTGCTAGGTAGGGATGGGAATATGCATTTAAGGATCACTCCCTTGGGCAATGTGGGATGTTACAATCCACCCCCCTTAAGGGCCCGACGTCCTCGTCGACACACTTCCGGCCAGGGATTGGCTTTGATACCATTGTCACATCCTGGCCCGGGACGGACCACTTCCCGGGCCCGCTCCACCACCATAGCACAATATTGTCCGCTTTGGGCCCCGACCACGCCCTCACGGTTTTGTTTCTGGGAACTCACGAGCAACTTCCCAGTGGGTCACCTATCATGGGAGTGCTCTGGCCACCTTCTCGCTTAACTTTGGAGTTCCGACGGAACCCGAAGCTAGTGAGCTCCCAAAATGTCTCGTGCTAGGTAGGAATGAGAATATACATTTAAGGATCACTCTCCTGAACGATGTGGGATGTTACAACGGTTCTTGCTCTATTAAAATTTTAAAATCACTTAAGTATCGAGTAACTTGGATCAAGCGACGTGATCAACAATCCATTGACATTGACAATGAGTTTTACAGATTCTTCCTTGCCTTTGTCTTCCATGCTTTTATATGGAAGTTGACCAAAGCACTCCAGCAGCCTAGCTCCATTCTGCACATCTTTTGTAGAGGCTAGCAATATTCTTTACTCTTCTTTATATTTATATGTTTTTTCTCTTCAGTATTATAGATGTGCCTAGGTAACACCAAAACTGATGAAAGCACATGATTTTCCACGTCGAAATTATAACGCGATATAATTGTTGAATTATAAAGTCCCACATTACTGATGTAGTTTTGTCACGCATGTTCGTTCTCTACCAATTAAAAATATTAATGGGGCCATTCTCATCCACTCTCATTTGTCAAAAACCCTAGTACCAGGTCCAGTTCAGAGAAAAGTCTTCATTGTTCACACAAAATTCATATCTATTAGTTGGAAAGCCTGTGTCCGTTCACATGTGTATACAGTGTATTGTTTTGAGCATGAAATACGAATAATTCAATAACTTATGAAGCATGCTGGAAATGAAAGATAATTAAATATCAAGTGACACAATCACGTACATTCTTGATAACGCATGTCGAATATTGTTGAGCCTTTACAAGACAACGTAGGTTTGAACTTTGTCGGTGGCTAATTTAACATCTAATCTAACAAAATCTATCGTTGTCACTTAGTATTGCAGTCTAGTGATATTCCTATACACTTGTAAGTGTAAGGTCTTAGGTTTGATTCTCGTCAAATACGATTTTGAACCACATTATTGCTAACCTATTATAAAGCTTAACCCAATCCCACCCCTTAGTGTAGATAACTTGTTCAAAAAAAAATATATATCGTTTGACAAAAAAATAACAAAATTACAAACTAATGATCGAGACACTGATTCACAAGCGATCATGATACTTATGGTTTGGTTTTCAGTATGGAATTACACTTCCATGTTTGTCTTTTCTCATCAAAAACACCAAATATGACATGCGTCGTATCTACATTGTTGAATTATCCCTCGTAATTAAGTTTTGACGTTAAATATATAAGTTTATTAAGTTAAAATAAAACCGAAGTAATTATTAAATAACTCCTGTTCAATTTCCATAAGACTCGTGATAGGTTAAACGTCATTATAGCTGAGACTAATCAACAAATTAGTGCAAAACATCCCCGATCACATTCGATCCAAACTTGTTTTCAAGTGCTAATAGCAAGTTAGACAACACTCTTTTGTAACTCCGAAAACACCCCTAGGACTCTTTCTGAAACTACAAAACGTGCCATCCTCACGAGCTTTGGCACTGTCCATGATGTAATGCGGCTCGTGTTAAATCAATTCTAATAATGCATGCATTCCCGTTGGAAAAAGATGGATCACGAAAAGATGCCGGATTACAGAACAAAAACTTAAGCGGCTAAACGCGTCAAAATTTTGTTTTCACAGCGACCCCACAATACCAATCTTGTCATGACACGTGTGGTCTTCACGGTTCTAAGCGCTGCCACACCACCAGTGCACTCACTCTTTGCGCCTTTTTCTACTAAAAAGTCAGAGCTCAGTCTGCAGCTCTGGACTCGTGGACTAATGACGTGGTCTTTCCTGATGTCGGTTTGTCCAATTAATTAGATGGATTTACATGTTATGAGTATACTGATTAAAAAATGAAAATTAATAAAAAAAATTGAAAATTTTGAGTTTTAACGATAATAACAAAATAAAGGGTAAAGTGAATAATACCATAATTGACTTTTTAATGTAAAAATTTGGTTTTTCATTAAAGTGAGTAGTACTGCGAGCTTTTCGTTAAAACTCCCTAAAAAAAATTCGAGAGTGAGATTTGTTATTCTCACTATATAGTTATAGCATAAGTTGTTAGAGAAAATGTAGAAATATGGAAATATTCAACACACGTACAATCTCAAGTTGGAATAATTTATGTCTAGCATTTAACTGTCAACTGCTACTAGTATAAATTTACATGGAATTTACAGACCGTACAACAACGAGAATGCTGATAGCGGAATTCAAACCTTAATAGGACAACACACAACAAGAAACCCTGTTTTTTTTTTTTTTTGAATTATTATATTACAAACAATATTGTTGCACTGAACTATAAACCATAAGAGGAGAAAAAGATTAAATTACAAATTATATTTTTAGTTTTTTGAAGTGGGGTCAAATTCTGTACCGTCGAAGCTCTTGTATTTTTCAATTTTAGACAAAAGCTTTTGTGATTTATTTTGAATAAACATTTTAATATTGTTGACGTGTACATGTTATGCAAGGACAAAATTCTAGAATGTTTATTGACTGCCGTCTGATCAAATCAAATTAAAGTGGATTGTTATTGATTACAGCTAGATATTCTCCTTATGGGAAATTTAAGTTGCCCTAGTAAATTGTAATCTTTTTCTTTCGTAAATTTCACGGACAATTTAAGAGGAGAATGTAAAGTTTTGAAGACTTCAAGTCCAAGTCATGCCATAAGATTTTCTATTAAATATATGACATTCTTCCTCCTCAGCATTACACGAGAAATTTTTTATTATACAGAAAACACGGTTTGATATACTTATTGATTCAGAAGTGTTTTTGATGCGTTGAAAAATTTCTTGTAGAGTTAATTAATTTGCTCCTTAGGATTTTTAGGTACTGGATTTTACATTTTTGTATATGGAAAACCACTTGTTTTTTTTTCTTTCTATATTGTAGGAGGAGAAATGCTAAGTAAACTCTCCATGAACTCTCTGACACTTCATATTTTTGCCACAATATTTTATAATGTTAGCATCAGAATTAACGTCAGATTGTGAGATGACATAATCTACAAATTGTGAGATGACATAATAACAAGTTGAAAATTAGAGTACACGACGGACAAACAAAATATAAAACTTTATTAACTAAAATGAAACAGAAGACTACAAATTGCTGAGACGGCTACATAAGCTGTAAAGACTACTGTTTATAATAAACTAACACTAAACCCTAATAAGTAAGGAAACGAAAACCTAATTCTAATGCGTTAAGTCCAAATATAAACACTAAATTAAATAAATAACTATTTTCCAACATAACAACTACGTTGGATATTCATTTATGTTAAAGAAAAAGGGATTCTTTTTCATATCTCATGGATTTGAAGCCATAAACAATATATCTTCTTCCTTAATTCATTCATCATGCAAAACTCATCGTGCCATATTTCGTGTGGTGTGTTAATTTCTATTAAGTTGTATAGCCCTAAAATTTTGCAGGTAGGCCATGGTAGCAGCCAAGCACAAAGCAAAAGCCCAAACCCTCACACTCTCTCTCTCACTCAGTCACACATCCCCTCCTCTTTCTTCCACACCAATATAAATACCTGCTTAAAACCAAACAAATCCACCAACATAACATTCTCAAGCCTCCCTCTCTTTCTCTCTCTCACACACATAGATCCCCCAAAAAAATAAAAAGAAAAATAAAAAATAAAGAAAAATGCAGCAGCACACACAACTCAGCCTTGTGACTCCTCTCTCTCTGTTCTTTATCTTCTTCTCATCTCTCAATGTAAGCCATCTATATTTCTCTACCCAGATAAAATTTAATCCTTTTATTTATTTATGAATTAATTCATACTATTTGATTAATGTTCGTACTGTCATTGTTTCTGGGTGCTTTAATTTAACTTGTTCTGAGCGATTTGCCATTGTTATGACACAATGCAGGTTGCTCTCGCCGCCAACGGTGGCAGCTCCGGCGCGGCCGAAAACCCATTTTCGCCAAAGGCGTATCTGGTTCGTTACTGGAGTAAGGAGGTCCGAAACGACGCGGAGAAGCCGTCGTTTTTGCTCTCCAAGGCTTCCCCATTGAACGCGGTGGACTCGGCGGCTTTCGCGAAGTTAGCGGCTCAGAACGGCCTCTCGACTCGGCTGCCTGAGTTCTGCTCCGCAGCCAATCTCCTCTGCTTCCCCGATTTGGCACCGAGCCTCGAAAAGCACGACAAGAACGCGAATTTCGCGGTCTACACAGACAAAAACTTCACCAACTACGGCACGGATCGGCTCGCTGGAGTCGACTCGTTCAAAAACTACTCGATCGGCGAGAACCTCCCAGTCGACTCTTTCCGGCGGTACAGCCGCGACTCAGTCAACCACAAGGACCAGTTCACCAGCTACGCCAACGACGGGAACGTGGTGGACCAGAGCTTCAACAGCTACGCAGGTGGATCCACCGGCGGAGCCGGCGACTTCAAGAAGTACGCCGACTCGGTGAACGTTCCCCACCTCGGATTCAACTCGTACTCGGACGATTCAAACGGGCGGTCCCACGGGTTCACGGGCTACAGTGAGAACGCCAACGCTGGCGACCAATCGTTCTCTAGCTACTCCAAAAACGCCAATGGGGCCCCGAACGAGTTCACGGGCTACGGTACTAGCGCCAATGTAGTCGGGTCCGGGTTCACGGGTTACGGCCAATCCGGTAACGGAGCAAACGACAAGTTCAATAATTACGGAAACGACCAGAACAATCCGACTAACAATTTCCGGAGCTACGGCGACGGAGGCAATGCCGGAGTCGAGACATTCACCAGCTACAGAGACAGTGCCAATGTCGGCGAGGACTCGTTTCAATCGTACGCCAAGAACTCCAACGGCCAGAAGATGGATTTCACGAATTACGGCAAGTCGTTCAATGTTGGGTCCGATAAGTTCACCGGGTATGGGCAGGGCGCCAAGGGGCAGGAAATCGGGTTCAAGATCTACGGCGCGAACACGACTTTCAAAGACTACGCCAAAAAGGAGACCGTAAGTTTCAAAAGCTACACCAAGGCCGGCGCCGGCTCTGAAAAAGTGGCTGCGACAATGGCGGCGGCTAGTGGCAGTTTGGTAAAAAAATGGGTGGAGCCGGGCAAATTCTTCCGGGAGTCGATGCTCAAGAAGGGAGTCGTGATGCCAATGCCCGATATTCAAGATAAAACGCCCAAAAGGTCGTTTCTGCCCCGGACAATTCTCTCCAAACTACCATTTGCCACTTCCAAAATCGCGGCCCTCAAGCAAATCTTCCACGCGGCGGATAACTCAACGATGGAGAAGATCATCGTCGACGCCCTCCAGGAGTGCGAGCGCGCCCCCAGCGCCGGCGAGACCAAGCGCTGCGTCGGGTCCGCCGAGGACATGATCGACTTCGCCACCACCGTCCTCGGCCGAAACGTTGTTGTTCGGAGCACCGAGAACGTCAACGGGGCGAAGCACGACGTTATGATCGGATCGGTGAAGGGAATCAACGGCGGGAAAGTCACGCAGTCCGTGTCGTGCCACCAGAGCATGTTCCCGTACCTGCTCTACTACTGTCACTCTGTTCCTAAAGTTCGGGTTTACGAAGCGGATCTTTTGGACCCGGTTTCGAAGGCCAAGATCAACCACGGTGTTGCCATCTGTCACTTGGACACGTCTGCTTGGAGTCCGACTCATGGATCGTTTATGGCTTTGGGCTCGGGTCCGGGTCGGATCGAGGTCTGCCACTGGATCTTTCAAAATGATATGACTTGGACTATTGCTGACTGATAGTGATGACGACGTGGACGGTTAGCCCGTTTGGTTAATTTGGGTTCGAACCTGAGGCTAAGAAAGGTTAGCCCCATGGCTCGAACTCGAGTTAATTTTTCATTTTTAATTAACTATATTAAGTATGTAATTTTTTTTTCCTTGTTTTTTTTTTACATTTGGAATATGTCTTAATTATGATATATAATCCTTGGTAAATTGTAAGTGTTGCTTCCCCAATAATTGGAAGCCCAAATCAATGGAGCAATGAATTTCAGCTATATATACTATCAAATATCAATAATTGTTTATTTATTAATTTATTACATTATTGTGTATAACTTTGTATTAATTGTTTTAATTTGTTTGTTGGTGCTCTGTGACTTTGTCCATTTTCATTTGAATATTAATAAATTCCGCTCGAAAAAAACCAAAACAAAATAGCATTCAAACCAATATAAAACGATGAGAGAATTGCAAATGAAATTTTTTTAGGCTTTTCAGCTAAATGGTCTCTGAAACTGTCGTAACTCCTTACTTTGGTCTTTGAGATTTAAAATCGATAGAACTAGTCTTTTAGTTAATCATTTTGGCTTCGTTAAAATTTTCATTAAATAAGGAATAAATCGCAAAAATATCCTCAATTTTTGTGAAATTATTTTAGCCCGTTGTTTATTAAATTGAGGCTACTTTTTCATTTGGTCCTTGTTTACATATATTTTTCACAAAATTATTAAAATGATTAATGGTGGACAAAGTCAGTGACTACTTTTATTGATTTCAAATCTCGAATAACAAAAGTGATGAATTATGCTAATCTCAAAGTCCATTTTGACTACAACGCCTTTTTTCTTTTTAATAAGAATATTGAGGAAGAGGCATTCGAACTCGAAATTTTGCTACAAGGATGAATGCTCATAAGTTAACAAACTAAGAGTATGAGAGGAAATATAGACAATTTTAACTCCTCATGTGACTGAAAATCAGCTAAAAGAGATGATTTGATATGAAAATAAAGTGGCAATGTAGTAGCATACAAAATCACATAGCTAGGGTGATGCTATCTACGACTCTTTTTACACACACATTTTTTATTAATTTGAGTTCTTAATTCTCTTCAAATTTTTTAGTATGACGATCAAAAGTTAATAATGTGTGTGAATAGTACCACCCGATCTCATATGTCTTTGGTGTACCGCGTACGTATATACAACACAAGGCCGAGGCCGATTTGGCCATGTGTGTGGGTAAAAGATGAGGTGGTCCAAGGTGCTACGCAGTTTCTTTTCTTCTATGTCGCAAATTGTGGAAACGAGAAGGCTATGACCCATGCGGCAGTGTTCTTTCTTATTTTGTTTATTCGAAAGAGTCCAGATTTGCTGGTCATTCACAATTTAACCCCCCAACATCTTTAACAGGAAGTACGGCAAAAACTTTGGCTTTTTTAACCAACACAAGGTTTTGGTTTGTACGATTGTATGTGAAAAATCTGTAATATTTTGGGATATTGCCACTTGGAGTGTTTATATTCACTTCAATATTCGTAAAAAAAAATAAAGTGACTGGAAAAAACAAGAACTGGAAACAAGATACACGACGGCAACGTAACTTCAGCTTGTCAATTGAAAGTCGGGAGTAATTTTTTTAATTATTATTAAGAGGAGGAGGTAAGAGGTCGCACTTGGTGCGATGGCAAGTGTCTTCGCCCATGAGCGGTAGGTCTCGGGTTCGAGACTTGGAGCAGCCTCTCCATAAATGGGGATAAGGCTAGCCGACATTCACCTCTTCCAAACCCTGCGTAAAGCGGGAGCCTTGTGCACTGGGTACGACCTTTTTTTATTAAGAGGAGGAGGAGAGGATTCAAAACTGCTATAATAATTTAGAGGAGATAATATGTACTAAAATATTGGACCACATGCAAAAGTTGGAAAGATAACTCATGAAAGCAAGGATATAATGCGCTCTAACTTTTTCCCAACAGGATTCTCTTTGAATCATTTTGGTGGGGATTCTAAAGATTCATAAATCGTGTCTGTTTATCGTATATCGTGTGGTCAATTTTTGTCAAATACTGTTTGTGTTTAATTTTAAATAAAAATATTTAAAATAATTTCTGACCGAATGATATATAATGAATAGACACGATTCACTGATTCTCAAGATCCTTACAAAGAGAATCCGACTAGGATCCAGATTCAACTTTTTCACACAGTTAAGAATGACTCAATCTGTAAAACAGTAAAGACATCCACAGTAAAATTGTCTTCACGGTGAATATGGTGAAACTAAATAAAGTAACAAAGAAAACATATATATAAAGATGTTAATTGTTAACACAAGGGCTTTTTTGGCCCTATAAAATAAAAGTGAAATTTTAGTATAATTAAAATTATAGTTTTGAGTGCTAGTGGTTTACACGTTACTTGAGAAAAATGAAAAGATTAAAATGAGAGTTGCTAACATTTTTTGTATAACAATACGAAACTCCACACACACATATATATATATATATATACACACACACACATATATTGTGAGGGATTTTTCAAATATATAACCGACAATAATATTTGAAATGGTGAGGCAAGGAGCCTTGCTTGAGAATCAAATAAAGTAAACAACGAAGCTTAAAAGAGTTTTGAACTGTGAAAAATGATGGTACCAACTTGGGTAGGTTGCATACAACACACAACCAGTGGCATGGTGTGTGAGTGGAGATATTTTTAAGTGTGTTGAAAATATAATTTGGTACACTATGGTGTGTGAGTGGAGGGATTTTTAAGTGTGCTGGGAACATAGCCCGGTACACCAAATGTTATAATACAAGTGGTTGAATATTTAAAACAAAAAATTTCTAACCAGTTGTATTATAACACTTGATGTACCAAATCGTGTTCTCCACACACTAAAAAGTTCTCATGTGAGTGTGTGATTCGTATGTGTCTATTTTTTTATTTTTTAATATTTCTTTCTAAATTTTTGTAGAATCATTTCATATTTGTTTTATATACATTGTATGATTAATTAATTTGACATTTTAAAACCAATATAATCATGATATTATATTGCATATAGTAATAAATTAATGGAAATATTAACAAAAAGCTTTTGGTACTATTCGCTTTAACGAAAAATCATATTTTTATACTAAAAATTCAATCATGTTACTATTCACTTTATCATTTATTTTGTCCTTATCGTTGGAACTCAAAATTTTCAAACCATTTTCATTAGTTTTCCTTAAATTAATAGGAACAACATGCAAGTTTGTCCCTAACTTTATCAGCCTAAATATTGACATTAGAATGTTCATTTAAAATTTTGAATATAGGTTTAATGGTGGATGCGCACCAACCATTACTTATCATGGAAAGCGAAAGTATGGCGGATGTAAGGCTCGTTTGGAACTGATATAAAATTGTTGAAAGTTTTTTTGATGAAATTATTTTTGGAACCAATCATTAGTAAAAATCTAAGTGAATCGTGAAGATGCACTTTAAGTGTTTTCTGCAAGAAGCCCATGATTGGTGATTCTTGCAAAAAACATTTAAGTGTTTTTGAAACCCAAAAATAATTTTACTAAAAACACTTTCACTAATTTTAAAAACACTTTCAAACAAATTCATATACTTTATCAAGGTTCAAAATCAATTAGAATTTAGAGGTGGATAATATAAGATAAAAATATCGCATCCAATTTCAGTTTGGGCCTGAAGTTTGAAGCATGCATGGCTATTCATTTTCAAGCATGTCAAATCATTCATATGGCTGGAATTGGATATCATCGTGGTCAAGGAACCTAATTAACAGAAGTTAAAGTTTCAAAATTTTTATTACTACACAAACGATATTGCGGGAGGAAGAATGAGCGCAAAACGCATGAGCGAATGTTATTAAGCAAATGAGTTACAAAGACTTTTGCTCACTACCCCTTTAAACTGCTGTAACTTATCGTTATTCCTACTATTTTTTTTGTTGAAAAATGGTGGTAAAAGTGTGAAGCCAAAAATAATCAAGAGAAATATAGTGGTGACACGTGGATTTTTGGATAAAAAGATAAAATTACCTTTGAGGCACACCGGAACCACACACAAGCAGCGGACAATCACAACTCAATCAAGGTCAAAAGTAATCAAAATAGGTATTTATTCAAAATCTATTTCATCCATCCTCATCAAATCCTTCCCATGAGGTAACCCTCAATTATTCATTCAAATTAGGATTAATTACCTAAATTAATTGATTAATTTCCTAATTAATTGATTAATTTCCTAATTAATTAATTAATTAATTTCCTAATTGATTGCAAGATATTATTTTGACATAATATCTTCCAATTAGAGCCAAAAACCACCATAAGTGGCCGGACACCTTCTCTCCAAAGAGGGCCAGCCACACCCCTATATAAACACCCTTATTTCTCCAAAAACCTAAGTCCATTCTTCTCCTAAAATTCTCTAAACACTTTCTCTCTCAAATTCTAACTTTGGCATCGGAGGTTCTTCGGCCAAAGCCCCCCCCACCCTCATTCATCGTGGGTGCGTGAGGCTCTTGGCCTTGAGCTTAGGTGTTAATTGTTTTGCAGGTGCATTTTCGTCCAAGAAGAAGAAGACGGAAATTTGCATCCACAAAAGCAAAAGCTCAAACAAAACTAACTGGGTCATACCAAGTAGATACTCACAAACAAGTAACTGAACAAAGAAGGAGGATTATCAAAGTAAAATTTGCCTAAATTTAAATCAAGAATATAGTTTGCTAAAGAGCATTATCAGGGTAAAGTTATAATGGCAAGCTACTACAAATAATTTTTAATGGACAACTCCGTACGTGTTTTATTTATTTATTTATTTCATTTCATTTACATTGCTATTTAGCAAAGGACTTGTTCTTTAATTCGAGTACCTTCCTCGAGGACAGACGTTTAATTTGTTTACCTAATAGGGAGGCTCGATTATTTTTGTTACTATTATTTCAAGTTTCAACCTATATCACACACATTGCTCTCAAATGTGTGCATGACTCAGGCTTTATGACTCCACGTATATATGCATGCACAGTTAACCGCAGTAGAAATTAAACTTCAAGAACCTTCTTGGGTTCGATCAATTAGGATTTATACAGATAGGAGCTTCAAAGGAGGAGGTTGGGGTTTTCTCAACTACCTAGCAGCTGATGCTATTATATTGGTGGACCAACAAACATATCCCGGCATATCTGCTTTTCAGTTTCCATGCATGCACAAAAAGTAGGGTTCCTGGGTTCGATCGATTAGGGTTTATACATATAGGAGATTTAAAGGAGGAGGTTGGGATCTCAACTACCTAGCTGCTGGTTCTAGTATGTATCTAGCTGGACCACAGTCCACGGACAAGTCAAATTAACCAAGACCATCACTATTATTTGCCTGAAATTTGGTAGCTATGATAAATATGAAGCAGCAGCCCTTTAGGTTTAGGGAGGAAGCTCTGCATTTCCTTTGCCAACATGTCATAAAACCAATGCCCAATTTTTAGCCGCGACATCAGACCAACCACTCTCTGCCTGTCATAAATTTCCAACATACATATGGTGAAAAACATTATTATCTTCGGATATATTTTATGGTGCTCTGAAGTATCTTTTCGAGATATTTTGTCGTTAGATTTTGATTATTTGTGATATATATATATATATTAAAAAATCCCTATTATCTTCTCTTTTCCTCTCTTTTTCATTTCCGATATACAATTTTGTAAGATCTATTCCATATCGTATTTCAATGAGCGGAACTGTCTAACTTTTAGTTGCAGGTCTTTCCTAAAAAATCATACAAGAAATATTTTTTTTGGTTGGGTAAACGCAAAATGCTGCATGCAAGATGGAGACGGGTAAAGATCATGTTGCTGCTAGGGTTCTGCAACAGTGCGCTTTGAAGTGCGAAGAGAAGTTGTTGGAGGGTGAAAACAACTTTATGGTTTTTGATTTTGAGTGTTGGGTCAATCTCAGCAAATTCTCAGAAATCTCGTTTAGGATTAAATGCAACTAGCTATAACTGCATGTTGCAGACTCGACCCCATAACTCTCTGGTGTCCAATTGTTATGACTGGCTTTAGACTGTAATGTCTTTAGTGATGTAACAAACAGTAAAACAAAAATGAATTCAAAATTTATATATCAATTTCCATATTATTTAAATATTGGTTTAGTCTGGAATAAAAAGCAAATGCTTTAAACACTAGCTCAAGAATATTTGAATGCGAATCAGTTTATTTTAAGCCTTTGTACTAAGCTTTTTATCCCTGTAGGTCATATATATTCCGACTATTCCTTTTTATAGAAGAAATTCTTAAGTCCGGATATCTAGACACATCCTAAATTGTGAGTATTTTTTTGTTTTTTGAGGTGAAACGATAATGGCTTTATTAGCATTTTTTTTTTAAAAAGTACAAACTTCAAACAGGACATCTTGGATGAAATCACTTCAAAACAAAAAAATAAGGCCAACTTGGCCAATTTAACACATACAACACTCCAAAGCCAAAACAACTTCAATCCCGTCAATTAGAAATTCAATCACTTCATAATCCGTCTCGTGGGAGACTCTCCAACAAAATCGCCAACAAAACCAATAAGGGTACACTCTTCATACAAGCAACACCGACTCAAAAGAGGGACTACAAAAGAAACAAATAGTGACCACTACGATAAAGACTTTGAACACAAAACTACCAACCAAGTTACCAGTTGCATAAGGATAAACTGCACCAACGCCCCCATGAGACGTGAACAAAAGACACAAACCCAAAAGAGAAATCTAACACGAACAACAGCAACACTATAACATACAAACCCCATTTCAGGAAAATTCAGCCCCATCTCTTTCCAAACCCACACTACTAGAAGAAGAAAAAAGAGGGAGTTTTAACAAAATACTCACGGTTTTGTTCACTTTTAACGAAAAACCACATTTTTACCTTTAACTTGCACTATTCACTATACCTTTAAAAAAAGTTTTTTGGAAATTTTCGTTAGTTTTCCTAAAAAAAAAAAAAAAAAAAAAAAAAAAAAAAAAACCTAAGAAAGAGGATTTTGAGAGAATGATTGGATTGAAAAGGGACAAAAAAATAAGTGATGGATAACTCAAATCTAAACAAGTTTAGACACAAACTTAATCACCACAAAAAGGACTATTATTGGCCACAATAAATTAAAAAAATGAAAAAGAGGGAATGGAGCAGAGAGGAGGAGGAGGAGTTGAAGTGTTTCTCCTTACTCCTTCCCTACCGCAACTTTTGCTCTAAGTTTTCTATGGAGGCTTAAAAAATGAGAAATTTTACCAAATAGTAAAATACAATTTACAATAGATGGATTGGCAAAATGTCTTTAAGCTCTTATGCTAAAATAGTACAATTTTATTCTTTTAAATACATTATGCACCAATATCCTACTCTTTAAAAAGAAAGATTTATGTAGCAGCTGTTTCACTTGCTCAAAGTCAAAAGACAACAGTAAAATGGTATGTCTTCCATCTCAAAGTATGTTAGTTGGATTGTTAATCAAAAGGTCAAAATGCCCATTTAGTATTAGGTCTAGTAGTATTTCTTTTCACTAATAATAAGTGAGAGATCTTAAATTCGATTTTCGTCAAAAGTGAATTTGAACCACATTATTACTAGTCCTTGTGAGGCTTAACTCACTCTTCACTTCCTAGTGTAGATAATATAGTTTGTTAAAAAAAAAAAAGTAAAAAGGTACATGGTCAACAAATTATGATTGTATGTATACTTAACACTACTAATATAAAATGTCTAATTAGGATTAGCTTCTCTTTTGCAAAAGCAAATGAAAACGTGGTGTCCTTATCCAAGAGGCATTGTAATTTGCAGATGAGTAAATGAGGATCTATATAAAGTTATATACAATGTTTAAAAGCTGAAAGAAAATAAAAAGCTGAAAATTGTTCCAATATTTAGTTGTTATTATTTTAAAAATTCCATGCATTTGTCCTATTAATCATTATATCTTCTTTATTCCCCCGTCTTTATTACGTATATAAAACTCAGACATCATCATACAAATAACTTTAATTTATGTTTTCTATTAAAGAAATTTTCTTTTTGCTTTGGAATATCTATGTTCTTATCTCCATCATTCATTATTTTCTTAGGACTCATTTACTTATCGGTAATAAAAACAAAACAAAAAAGGAATGAATTCTATTTATGATTTCTCTTGCATTTAATTGCATGCAATCCGTAATAAAATCATCTAAAAATTCATAATGGAATAACTCAATTTAAGGAAGTTAATTAAGTAGGGGAGTTGTTAATCAAATTCCCTTTCCTCACTTTTTTTCATTCCAAAGTTATCCATTCTTTATTTCCCTATTTTCGATTAGAGTATCCCAAGAAAAATGTTAAAATGTCCAAATCAGCACTACTGTCAAAAAAGGTAGTAGTAATGTTTACCAATTGAAAAGTCAAATCTGATATGACATGACATAGATTGGCAGCCCTCACCCTTACTGCCAAAATTGAGAGCAACCTCAAAAAACTTTTAATTGATTATTAAACGCATTTTATTTAAAAAATTAAATATTTATTAAAATAATTTAATGTAATAAAATAATAATTGACACCCTAACTGCTACCCAAAAAAGAAGGGCCCAACTGAGATTGTGATCGGATTTTTCAAGTTCCAATTTTGTGCCAATTGTATAAGTTGACGAGCTCAATAAAGGCCCATGGGCTCACCCACTCAGCCTTTAAAGTGTTGGGCCAATAGGCATTTGGTCCAGAGATGTTCAGACTCAGCCCACAAACAATCCTTTGTCTGCGAAATCGATTCCTTCCTTCTGGGTCCAGGATCAAAGCTTCGAGCTTTGGAAAAGAGTTGAGGGAAACAGACATGGCGGCTAACTGCGCGAGGCGAACCCTACAATTCTCTTCAGCTTCTGCAAAAACCCTACTCTCCCGTCCACCGTCTTCACCTTTCGCCTCCAAAGCTTCCAAGCTAACCGAACTCACTTCCCTCAAGCCCGCTTCTGCTCCTCGACTCGCTGCCCAGAAGCTCAAGTTCTCAAGGTTCGGTTTTTATTTTTGGAACTTTGATTTTTTACGTATGTTAGCAATTGATTGAAAAAATGCAATGGAAAACTGAATTTTGGGTCTTTTGGGGATCCGGGTTTTTTTTTTTTTTTTAAAGTTTTGGTTGTATGATTAGTGATTTTTATTCTTCATTTTACTGAAATTTTGAGCATTATTAGGAAAACAGATGAATTTAATGTGATTTGAGCAAAACATCGTTTGTTTTCAATTCATGAACTTGTTATTTGTTGTGGGTACTAAAACATGTGTGTTGGGAGGTTTTAAAGAGTTTGTGTTTTTCAATTTTAGGCTTCCGGTGGAGTTGGGCGGTGCGCAGTCGTTGATCCCGTTGCACAGTGCTACCGCTTCTGCCTTGTTGACGTCGCTCCTGTCTTTGCACAACACCAGCTGGGGGTGCCTATCAGAAGGTACTTTTCTGAATTTTACGTTTGTTTTCATACAGTGGATTATGTAAGTGTCATATGTTTTTTAACGTTGTTGCATATTATCATTGATCATTTCCGAGAATCCAGCACGTCCCTCTTCGATAATCTTGTTAGTCAGAGTTGTACTCTCTGAAAATGAATAGGCGTTTTATGTTGGAACATCCTTGTTACCAACTTACCATGCCATGAACGGAAATGTATTTGTACTGCAGAAGAGGGTGTGAGTTATGAAATGTGTCTTATTACCTGTCTTTCAAGTGAGTTGAGATGGACCTGCGTGTTATTGATGTTTGATGCTGCACCTAGTTTTAAGGGGTTGCATTGTGCTTGCAAATTACAAGTCTCATCATGCCTTTTAATATTGGTCGGTTGGAGTTGTGCTTTAGCAAGATCTCTTCTTGCTGAGCGCAATGTCTGCCTATCAATTTTGCAAAACTACTAAATATGACCTCATTGTTTACTCTGTTGTTTATTTTTCCGTGGGAACGTTAACCAGAGCATCAATATAGTAACTTAAGTTATAGCATTTCTTATATTCGATACAGATGGCTAAGTTGCATGGTGAGTCAGATTTTTTAGATCTCTGTAAATCTTCCCTAGGAGAGGGAAAATAATGCTCTAGAGCATCGAGCTCAGCAGCATGTAGTATGTTAAAAATTGCTGGAGCAAAATAAGTAGCTAAGAATGCATTGTTCTTAGTATTCGTCATACATATTCTTGTGACACAAGGAAGGAAGGGAGACAAATATCTCGACTCTGGAATTTGTTCTATTATGTATAGGTAGAATGAAGAGGTCGCACTTGGTGCGATGGCAAGTGCCTTCACCCATGAGCGGTAGGTCTCGGGTTCGAGACTTGGGAGTAGCCTCTTCATAAATGGGGGTAAGGCTAGCCGACATTCACCTCTCCCAGACCCTGCGTAAAGCGGGAGCCTTGTGCACTGGGTACGACCTTTATGTATAGGTAGAATGACATTCCAATTGTTTAATATACATCATTTTGCTGCTCTCGTGGTTTTTTGAATGTCGTCCATTTAGTTTCCTAGACATCCTTATATTAGATGCTCGAAATCTACTACCTCATCTGGATGATGGGGGTTGGTTTTACCTGTACTTATCGATGAATCTTTATGTGATTGATTGAGCTCACAACCAGAAAGTATGAAAAAACAAGAAAATACAAGGGTGAGTAAAAAAAAGGTGTACTTCGATGCTTTTGTTAATTGATAATACGTACCAAGTTAATTAAGGGTTCTGTTAATATGGCAACTCATCTTTTAATTTGGTAACTCTGGTCACTTTCCCGTATTTCCCGTTGATAATGGTTTCTTTACTCTGGTCACTTTCCCGTATTTCCCGTTGATAATGGTTTCTTTACTGATGGGTGTTTGCTTTCAGAGAGCGTTGTCTGTAACCATGTCAAATAATACTATCTCACTGAGGCTTGCTTACCAGATCTGACGGATCATGATTCTATGTCCTCTAGGTTCCCTTCATTTTCTCACCTTGCATATTTTCATCAATCGCAGGTTTCGCTACTCCACTATAGCATGGCCTGAGCTGTTTCTAGGTACACACGGGATCGCGGAGTTTGTTTCTTTACAGGTTTCTGTTTGCAATTGAACTTTAATGTAACCTTGAAAAGTAGATTATCGTTTCATTCTTTCTCAATGTTTTTTCAGACTGTAGTTACGATGACCTGACATTCTGCATGTCCTCGTTCGAAATTTTGAAGACAAGAGATCGGGAATAGCTTGTTACAACTCTGCGACTAGCTTACTGTTGTTTTTGAAACAATTGGTAAATCGGCTGTTAGGCTTATCGGGTTTATTGGCAATAAAGTTTGCAATACATTATTGTATCATGACAAACAAAATCTTTGAACTTTCCAACATGGTCGATTTCCTTAGAGCTCGTTTGATAGCCATTTTATTGTTAGATTTCAGTTTTCATTTTTTATAGCGGGAAAATATTGCAAACTTTGTAGTATTAACTTTTCAATGTGACAAAAACACAGTCCGGTACACAAAGTATCGTAATACAAGTGGTTGGATATTTGAAAAACAATTTCAATCACTGATATTATAATAATGGGTTGTGTTCTCGGCACGTTGAAAAAGTCTCCCCAACTGGGTAGTATAGGTGTAACCTATATTTTTCATATCCACAAAATTTTCTCGTACTGCCGAGGTTCTTTAAAAAAAAATTGTAGAAAATCAATTGTAAGAAATTTTTTACAAAAGTATGAGATCTCTTATGTAGTTGAGTCTCGTCCGAAGGCATTCAATGTGAGAATTGCACTAGTCAGACAACTTTACCAAATATCTTCTCTTCTCAAACATTTTTAGACACATTTTATGCCCCTATAAAAATTCAAATCAAATCCAAACAAAAATCAAATTAATAAATAAACAACTTTCCCCCACCCCTTTTTTGGATCTAGGTAAATTTAAATTTAATGGAAGGAGAAAGTCGTGATATTATTCATTTTTGGCGGTGTCAAATATAATTTTATCATTTATCGATCGACTTTTTTTCACCGATAATTCAAAAACATTACGTGACGCACCAGCAAAATCTGACCGTTGCCTCAACGTTCGAAACTTTCTGAATTTTAAAAAAGTAACCTTTTGGCACACATAGCTCCCGTTGCTAACGGTCAACTTAAACGTCACCTACTTCTTACCCTCAAACCCTTGAGAACTAAGAACTATCTTCAACTCCACAAAATCGAAAATCGCCACCTGGGTTTTCAATTTCCGACCACGATCGTCATCCTCCCCATTCTCCAACCTCGAAAAGGCGAAAAATGGCAGCTTTGGCACCGGGAATTCTACTGAAGCTCATGGACGGAATGAACACAGGGGTCAAGCCCACCGGCGAGCACCGGAGCGCGCTTCTGCAGGTCACTGATATCGTGCCGGCGGACCTTGACGAGAAGAGTCTTTGGCCCACACAGGGCTTCTACATAAAAGTCTCCGATTCTTCCCACTCAATCTACGTCAGCCTCCCCGCCGAACACAACGACTATGTTCTCAGTAACAAAATGCAGCTGGGACAGTTTATATATGTCGACAGATTGGAGCCCGGGTCGCCAGTGCCGGTGGTGAAGGGAGCCAAACCGCTCCCTGGCCGGCATCCTCTGATGGGTACACCGGAACCTCTAATGGGGCTGAGGGAGAAGGGAGAGAGGATCGAGCAAATGTCGAATTCAAAGCCTACTAGAAGGGGGTCTTGGGGAACAGGGCTTAATGGAACTGATGGGGTTTCGTCTCCCATGGTGTTAAAGCCGTTTCCTTTGGATTTCGACCAGTGCACTCCGGTTAAAGAGCGTGGTGGAAGAAACGGGTCGATGTCTCCGATGATTAGGGGGAGAGTGGGAAGAGATGGAGGGTTGAATTCAGGCATTCGGTCTTCGTTTGGTGGTGGACTTTTGGCTAAGATGGCGGATTCGAAGGGAGGCGAAAGCCCTGCATTGCGAAAAAGCTGTGTCATGCCGTTTATGTCGAAATTTCCTAGGAGTAGAAGTGTGTCTGATCAAGAGCCAATGATCCCAATTAGTCCCTTCAACTCAGCTGTAGGTACATTGCTCCTCTTTAGTAGTATTGTCTGAGATTCACCAATTGATTTTTCTACTAATTAGAATTTTTGTTTGTTGAAGAATGTTTGATTTTGTTTGTTGAAGACTTTTGGATTTTGTTTGTTCAAGTATGTTGGATTTGGTAGCTGAGAGTGTGAATTCTTGTTTTATTGTAGGAAAAAAAGAAGACCTCAACTCCACCACCGCGAAATGCAAGAGTGGGAACTTCACTCTGTGTGGCTGGAGATGCTGCACAGAAATCCTCCAACTCGAAGGACATGAACACGAACTCTCAGCAGCAGCCTCAGCCTGGTAACTTGTGCAACGAAAACAGCACTAGCCTCTGCCTCCCCATGAATTTACCAGGAAGGCTCAGCTTGCTCGGCAAAGTAAGCACTTTCATCTCCAAGTGTTCCTTCTAGTTTATGACCGAAACCAAATTTTTTCGGGTTTTGAGATGAGATTATGTTTATGCAGGAAGCTGTGCAGCATAGAGAGACTGCTCAGAAGATTGCCCTTAATGCACTCAGAGAGGCTTCAGCAACCGATACCCTTGTTCGATCTCTCAAGTAAAGCGAATACCCTCCTTTTTCTTATGGTAGTGCAAAATTTAACTTTGAGATATTTGTTTGCTAAGATACCAATGCTTGCTTTTGCAGGATGTTCTCAAACTTAAGCAGAACAGCTAAAGCGGATGCCCCATCAGCTTGCTTTGATAAATTCCTCGAATTCCATCACCAAATCGTCCAATCAGTTAACGATATGGTATCGATTCAAGCAGCTACTTCAGCTTCTGAAATGACTCAGACTACTCCAAAAGTTAAGCAGCAGAAAGATAAAGATCAAGATGATGAAGACCATTCCGTCTTGCACGAAATTGTTCAAAACTCCGTGAACTCAAAATTGAACCTATCGAAAAGAAGGTGCGCTTTGTACAAATCGGTTGCAGCCGTTCCTGAAAGAAGCGAGCAGAAAACGACAACGTTTGAGAAGCTCCTGAGAAGCTCTACACATCAAAAGCCGAAAGCACCATCCACTCCGCTTGGAAAGCTGAGCCTTGAAACCATTGGTGAGAACGACGAAAACAAGAAACCGGCTTCTGCTAGTTTAAGCAGCTTAAGCAACACAATCAGGTTGAGTGAGCAGATAGAAACAGAAGCTGGGAACTGGTTTATGGAGTTCATAGAGAAGGCATTGGAGACGGGGATGAAGAAATCAAAAGGCACGACAACGGATAAAGATATCCGAAAAGTGCCTCAATCTCTCATTCTTAGATTGATCAATTGGGTGGAAGTAGAACAGTGTGACAGCAGCAAGCGGCCTGTGCATCCGAAAGCAGCGCAGTTGGCTCGAAAGTTGAGGATCAAAGTGAAGAATCCTTGAAGTGTTGTTTGTATTAGCAGTACCATTATTTGTTGAATTGAATCTCTTATTTCCATATGTTTACTAGCATGTACACAGGTGGTTAGTAGAGGGTGTAGTGTATTTTACTTGTGGAAGAATACACGTGAATAAAGTTGTGGAGGGAATCCTATTCCCTAGTCAATTTGGCATCCAACGTTAAGGTCATCCCAGTAAGAATAAACGTGAACAACGTGTGCATCTCCGCATTTGGACAATGCATGTATCCCGCTTCTTAAGAATAACGTAGTTTTATTTAGATCGTTCAATTATTTAATATTCATTTGAAGATCATCATAAATAAAAAAATCATTTGAATCACAAATCATTTCTGCATTCTGTTACAAACCCGACTAAAAAAAAAGAAAAAGTCTTTCACCCTCTTTTGGTTGACAAAATAGTTTTATTAATATGTAGTTTAGAATTAAATAAAAGAAAAATTAACAAAAAAAATGAAGTTCAAATATCTTTAAACTAAGGTTTTAAATTGTTGATTATAAGTATTTAAATGCAAATTATATTAGATTTTGCATGGAAAAATAAATGTTGAAGAACATGAATATGATAGTTTGTTGTAGTGGTAAGAAAAGTAAGTTTTCTTTTATTTCTCTTACCACTACAACAAAATATCATATTCTTGTTCTTCAAAATATATTTTTCCAGCCGTGGAGCCCGACTCATATTATGAGCATCTGGGAGTTTGCCTTGTTATGCGTGTGCGAAGCCCACCTCGTCTTATGTGCCTGGTTCACGTCGATCTGCATGTAAGGTGTCTGCATCATTTTGCGTGCCAGAAACCCACCCCCTTTTGCGTCAACGGAGCTCGCATTGTTTTAACATACACAAAGCCAGCATTGTTTTACATGCGCATGGCTGACCTCGATATGTGCGATGCATCCCTCCTCGTTTTATGTGCACAAAGCTTGCTTTCTTTTGCGTGCCAGAATCACACATATTTTTCTTTTAGCGGAGCCCGCCTTGTTTGGCGCGCCATGTTTCACCTTGTTCTGCGAGCTAAGTCCGCCTCGTGTTGCGTGCATCGAGCCCACCTAACACTCATGTTTTTTTTGACAAAAATGCAGATATTTTTTTTATTTTTGCTAGATATTTTTCTTGAGCATTAAGTTAAACTTTTTAAGGAATTTGGAAGCAATTTTATAATTTATTGAGTAACATATGTATATTTAGTTGAATATTTGAGCCGAAAACTAAAAAAATAAGTGAAAAACAGAGTTGTGAGGCCCAGAACATTGTCAAATGGGGTTCTACACTCAAGAATCTCAACGGAAAGTCTTATCTTAATTTTCGAAACTTCATAGTGAGGCAAAAGTGAAAATAAATAGATTGAACGGTGATTTATGTAAGAATTTGTAAAACCAACTAAAAATCGTGATCCACGTTTTTTGTAAAAAATGAAAATTTTTATTTTATCTAAAAAATATTTTATAGTGAGCACTAAGGAAATCTTTATAATGTATTTGAAAGCGGATCTACGATTTATTAAGCAACAAATGTATATTTAATAGAATATTTAAGTAAAAAAGTATAAAAATAAATGAACAATATAAAGTTAAATATATATTTAGTGTATATTTTTTAATTTTTCTTTTTCAAATTAGAGATGTTAAAATCATCTGTAAGTGAGGTTTAAACAAAAATTAGTAAATTCTTTTTTTGTTAAATAGTCTTTCACTCTCTTATGGTTGACAAATAGAGTTATATTAATAAGTAGTTTAGATTTAGATAAAAAAAAATAACAAAAAAAATCAAATATCTTTAAATTTAGATTTTAAACTATTGATTACAAGTGTTTAAATACGAATTATAATAAAATTTTCACAAAACATATATTTTAAAGAATATAAATATAATAATTTGTTATAGTAGTAAGAAAAATAAAAAAATTGTACAAAAATGATTCAAATTATTGCAGATGCCAGAAAGTCACGCGTGACTGGCATTTGGAAGCGTTTTACGGTCTATCGAAAACCCCGAATTTTTCCAAAACCTGAACCCCGCCAAGAATCCTCCTGTGCCCGCCCTAGCCTCCGCCCTTTGCCTTCTCCAAGCCGCCGCCGGTGAGTAACCTTCTCGATCCCAATCTTATTTTTTATCTCAAATTTTCAACACAGGGACCAAATTTAGGGCTTAGGGGGTCGTCTTTGTTTCTATGAATGGATCTTCTCCGAGCATACTCTGATCAAAACGACGACGAATTGAACGGGCCTGAGGAGCAGAACCAAAACCCTAAATCCGCACCATCGTCCCCAGACGCGTCGCCGCCTCGCCTCCTCCCCACCAAGTCCGCCGCGCCCAATGTCGACGACACTATGCTGGCCCTGACTGTAGCCGGGGCCAACCGGTCTTCCACCCGCCCCATCGACCCGACCCAACACATCGTCGGCTTCAACCCAACCTACGAGCAGCTATGGGCACCAATCTACGGCCCGTCTCACCCTTACGCCAAGGATGGCATAGCCCAGGGGATGCGCAACCACAAGCTCGGCTTCGTCGAGGACGCCTCCATTGAGCCCTTCGTGTTCGACGAGCAGTACAACACTTTTCACAAGTATGGGTATGCTGCTGACCCTTCGGCATCTGCAGGGTACAATTATGTAGGTGATTTCGAGGCCTTACACAAGAATGACGCCGTTTCTGTGTATAACATTCCCCAGCACGAGCAGAAGAAGCGGAAGATTGAAAAGAGAAAGGAATTGGAGGAGAATGAGGGTGGGGATGAGGATATGGACCCGGAGGAGGTCCAGAACCCGGCTAGTGACGTGTGGTTGATGAAGAATAAGAAGAGTCCGTGGGCGGGAAAGAAGGAGGGTCTGCCGACGGAGCTGACTGAGGAGCAGAAGAAGTATGCCGAGGAGTATGCGAAGAAGAAAGGTGAGGAGAAAGGCGCTGGTGATAAGGGCGAGGCTGTGGCTGAGAAGACTACGTTTCATGGAAAAGAAGAGAGGGATTATCAGGGTAGGTCATGGATTGCGCCGCCGAGAGATGCTAAGGCATCTAATGATCACTGTTATATTCCGAAGAGGTTGGTGCACACTTGGAGCGGGCACACGAAGGGTGTGTCTGCTATTAGGTTCTTCCCTAAGTACGGGCATTTGATTCTGTCTGCCGGGATGGATACCAAGGTGAAGATTTGGGATGTTTTCAATACCGGTAAGTGTATGAGAACTTACATGGGTCACTCGAAGGCAGTTCGGGATATTTGTTTTTCTAATGATGGGAGTAGGTTCTTAACTGCTAGTTATGATAAGAATATCAAGTACTGGGATACAGAAACCGGGCAGGTGATATCTACATTCTCGACTGGGAAGGTTCCTTATGTGGTTAAGTTGAACCCGGATGAGGATAAGCAAAATGTGTTGTTGGCTGGTATGAGTGATAAGAAGATTGTTCAGTGGGATATGAATGAGGGAAAGATCAATCAAGAGTATGATCAGCATTTGGGTGCTGTGAATACAATTACATTTGTGGATAATAACCGTAGGTTTGTTACTTCCAGCGATGACAAGTCGCTTCGCGTATGGGAGTTTGGGATCCCTGTGGTTATTAAGTATATTAGTGAGCCTCACATGCATTCCATGCCATCAATTTCGCTGCACCCGAATTCCAATTGGCTTGCGGCACAGAGTATGGACAATCAGATTCTGATTTATAGCACTAGGGAGAAGTTTCAGCTCAATAAGAAGAAGAGGTTTGCCGGGCATGTCGTTGCCGGGTATGCTTGCCAAGTCAATTTCTCGCCAGATGGACGGTTTGTTATGTCAGGTGATGGTGAAGGTCGATGCTGGTTTTGGGATTGGAAGACATGCAAAGTCTTCAGAACTCTCAAATGTCATGAAGGGGTATGCATTGGGGCAGCATGGCATCCCTTGGAGCAAAGTAAAGTTGCAACATGTGGCTGGGATGGCTTAATCAAGTATTGGTAAGTAAAGTTTCATTTCTGTAACACTTTTAATTCGTTTTATATTCATTCGTATGTGCAATATTTGGTTTTCTGATTTACCTGTCTAAGCAGTTTCAACATTTGATGCCAAAGGTTATGTGCCTATCGTATCTGCTAAAAACTAAAAAGTTTAAAACTCATGCCAATTTTAGATACGCGACAACTGATATAGCCAAGTATGGTTTATTGATGTAGTACTATGCTCTGAACATAAAGGTGTATTTAGTAAAAATTTAGGATACCAAACTTGACCTTTTTCACATCCAACCTCTATGTTTGGGACTAGAAATGTTGGATACTAGACTTCAGATATTTTGTGTTTCTTCCTCTCCAGAAGAAACTTTCTTTCCTCCATCCATCTCATGGATATAGGTGGAGCAGCGTTTGAAACTATTTTCTTATAGGGAAGGAATGGGAAGCAATAATTTGCCTCTCTTAGGATAGTTTTATATAAGGACTTTTTATTTATTTATTTTCATTTCCACTGTGAGTTTGCGGGGATGGGAGGAATTTCATCCCACCAGTCTTGAACTGTTAGAGGGAAAGCGTACACTCTCCCTTCTTCCTCACCTATCCATCTTTGACCTAACCTTATGTAGGAGGAAAGAAGTCCATAACTTTTCTTTTCAAGGAACTTTTACAATATGTATATCTTTCCATTTGTTAATGGTACCAGTTGTCTTTTACCTGTCAACGCTTAAGTCTCCATACATGGTCAATATTTCTTTTAACAGCCTTGTCCAATTAGAACCAGCATGATGATGATTGGAAGACAAGTTTCGCATCTTTTCTCGCTTTCCTTCCTGGTCGTGCTTCAATGTCTTGGGGTCAAATTCATTAGTTCTCTGTCTGTGCCTGTGTTGTGTCTTTGATTTAATGTCTTCACTTTATCTTATCAAACCTAAATGGATAAATGCTACTGCGGTGAAAGGAGTATCTTTTTATCGAGCAATATATTGCTTAAAACAAGTTAATAATGGTAGGTTTCATCTTCCGATGGATCCTTTGGTTTCATGTATTGAGCTATTTATTATATCGGGGATAGTTTTAACAAAAACCAAGTGCGTCAATTGTTTTCATATTTCGTTGAGAAATGTTGCAGTTGCTTTACATGCATGTGCACACTTGCATTCTCCTTCTAGTATATGCGTGTCTGATTAATCATTTGTCTGGTTTGCAGGGACTAGCCGCATTTCAGTTCAGTTTGGATAAGCAGGGCTATAACTTGATTTACCTGTTTCTGTTCCACACGGGTGTAGCGCATCTTCATTGGATGTACCCAATCTTGGTGATTGCCGGGCATAAGGATACCTATAAGATTGCAGGACGAACTCTCCTTCCATCTTTGTCTTACTACAATCGACTACGATCACTGATATCATCTGTTACGCTGGATATGTACTTGTAATACAATTCTTTCCTTTCGACGTTCTGTTCTTGTAGTTTTGAAGACTCTGAGAAGTTTTACAGGAGTAATGTTTTTTGCAGATGTCTCATTAATACTTGTAGTTTTTCAAGACTTCGAGAAGTTCACCGCTAATTAATCTTGTATCCAAAAACTGCACCTTCACCACATGGCACAATTCATGTTGGACATGAAAGCTTTTGTGGTAGTGAAGGACACTCTTTTTTTTTTTTTTTTTTTTGGAAGAGTGAAGGACACTCTTTCTAAACACGATTTTGCATCTCTTTTTATACACTCGACATTGGGGGAGTGCATATTCAAACATATGACCTCGGGTGCATATGATGTGAACGGTGTTAACCATTTAAGCAACATGACCTTGAACAATGTGCACGGTTTTATTGAAACGTTTAATGGGTTTGGAGTGATTGAAATATTCGATTTTGCTTAACATTTTTGTCAAACATTCTTCAATGTGGGACATTGCAGAATAGTAGCGAGATGTGAGCGACCAGTTACTAACTAGTTATTCACATCTTGCAACTATTCCTGTGGATAAACGGGTTCTTGACCTGCAGGTCGATGAGCGTTTATGCGGTCCAACACGGGGAGGGGGCGGGTCCAAATTGTAAACTCAAATCGGGTAAATCTTTGTGGGTCGTGTGACATAAACAACTCTTCCCTAGCACTGCAAAAGTCCCGAGAATTGAATACAAGAGAAATATTCAATTCTTTTAGACCAAAAATTTGCCTACATTAATTAGTCCTCAAAACGGTGTCATTTTAAGTCTAATTTAAAGGTTTTGCATCCCGGGAACCTACTGGTTTACCGCTATCGTCCCGCGAGAGATGGGCTGTATGTGGTTGAGACGAATCCTGCTCAGACCAACCTCTCTGCCGCCGCAGAAGCCTCCCATGGCCGCCTTGTTAACCCCTGCCACACTCCAAAACCCCGTCTCCTCTCCCTTTCTGAAACCTTCTACGCCATCTCTCACTCCTCTTGCCTCCTCCCACCGCCGCCTTCTCTCAACAGCCGCGTCCTGTTCTCCTCCACGTCCTCTCGTCTCCGTCGACGAAACTTCCTTCGATTCCGGTGAGCACACCTTTTTTTTTCTTCGAGCAGGCTCTTTAATTTCGATTTTTCTGTTCTGGGTTCATCTTCTTCTTAGCTCTGATTTCGTCTGCCCTCTGGTCAGCAGGTGGTGAAAGGAGTGGGATTACGAACCGGAGCTCGAAAGTGCTTCTCAAGGGCATGCGATACGATGAACTTGAAGTAATTCTTTCTCATCTCACTGTTTATTGCCTATGTCACTTATGAATATGGCTCCCAAGTTTGAATCCCGCTCTCCTTAGATTAGATTAGTTTAGAATATCGTCTTGTCGAAAATGTGTTGCTTATGATTTGTAATGCATTGACAGAAATGGGTTCAGTCACATGGGTACAGGCCTGGCCAGGCTCTAATGCTATGGAAACGTATATACGGGAATGGTATTTGGGCGCATCACAGTGATCAACTAGAAGGTTTTTCCTCCTACTTTTCCTTATCCTGTTAACCCAATTCCACTTGTTTGTGCTTTATTCAGTTTCCTCGTGAATCTTGATGTAATTTGATTTCCGGTCAATGAATTTCGCTCACCATCTTTAATGCGTAGGCTTGAACAAAGATTTTAAGAAGATGTTGAGTGAGAGTGCCGAGTTCAAGGCATTGGCTTTGAAACAAGTTATTACCGCGGCTGATGGAACTAGAAAGGTACATGGATTCATTTCCTTATGTCCCCTGTATTGCTTAACTATCATCGTACGTGGTCTTACTCTTCTCGGTTAAAACTGCTTTTGTGAATATCATATATGGCTTTAGAAGGTTACTAGCATTTCTTAGAGAACCTTCTCATTGATTATGAAACTCACAGGAGGTTTCAGATTCTGTTCACTTTGGAAGATGGATTGGTGATAGAAACTGTCGTCATACCTAGCGTCGCTAGCGATAGTCGTAGCAGGAATACTGTTTGCGTTTCGAGTCAAGTAGGCTGTGCCATGAATTGTCAATTCTGCTACACTGGCAGGTAAGCTTCATTCTTCTCCTCTAAGCTGTGAATTCTACGTTCTTTCAATTTCCATAGCCCAGATAATCTGAATGTTGGTTCTAAATCCTTCCATTTGCAGGATGGGTCTAAGGAGGAACCTGACTGCAGCTGAGATTGTAGAGCAGGCTGTATTTGCACGGTCCTTGTTCACAAGTGAAGTTGGCGACATTACGAATGTTGTATTTATGGTAGGTCAGCAGTTCACGATACATTTTCACATGGATATACGTTTTTTTTTCATTAACACAAATAAGAAAATCCTAGTTCGTTTCTCTGTTAATACGTATAAATTTAAATTTCTAGGGAATGGGAGAACCACTTCAGAACATTGACAATGTTCTTAAAGCTGCAGACATAATGCTACATGATCAAGGCCTATATTTCAGTCCTCGAAAGGTCACAGTTTCAACAAGTGGGCTGGTTCCCCAGATGAGGCGTTTCCTTAAGGAATCTAATTGTGCTTTAGCCGTTAGTTTGAATGCAACGACAGATGAGGTATTTACATTCATTTTATTTGAATTGGCAAACCACATGTATATGTGGATAGAACACACTTGTACACATTCGCACGGGGGTATAACCTTTGCACAAACATCGCATCCGCAGGTCAGAAACTGGATCATGCCAATTAACCGGAAATATAAATTAGACTTGCTTCTTCAGACCCTAAGGGAGGAACTTCGCTTCAAGAGTAACTACAAAGTTCTTTTTGAATATGTGATGCTTGCAGGAATAAATGACAGGTAAATTAGCTTTTCGACTGCCTGCTGTTTGACTCGAATATGTCGTATCTGAAGTTTCTTTTTTGTTGCAGTATGTCAAGCAAGCTCTAATTACTTGATTATGATTTTTCGGAACCAATACATTTACGCTCCCACAATCTGGGATCCCTCTTTTCTGTTTTTTGTTTTGGTGGTTGACTATGTTCTTTGCGTAATGCAGCATAGAGGATGCGAAGAGGCTTGCTGATCTTGTTCAGGGAATTCCATGCAAGATCAACCTCCTCTCATTTAACCCTCATAGCGGATCCCAATTCAGACCAACCAGCGAGGAGAAGATGGTTGAGTTTCGGAATCTCTTGGCTGAGTTAGGGTGCCGTGTCTTCTTGCGGTCGAGTAGAGGTGATGATCAGATGGCTGCCTGTGGTCAGCTTGGCAATCCCGATGTAGTCCAAGCTCCCTTGCTTCGTGTGCCCGAGCAATTCAAAATGGCAGTGGAAGTCTCTGCGTGATTCGATTATCTGGACATTGTATTCCTAAATCCTCTAGATGAAGCATGCTAAGCACGCGTTAGTTTGACTGCTCTGCCCGGGACCTATCTCTTGTGGTGCACCGCGATGTAACTTCGTTACCTGGCCTTCTTGTTATTCACGTTTCGTGTCACCTTGTCCGGCAGATTCAAATTAGCTTTTGCTTGTATGCACATCCGCCTGACTGCCCGTCTTATGGCTTACCGGATTAAGGTATTCGACGTCTTCTCCGAACAGAAAATGTAACCTGTTTATTGTGCGAAACCCTTCTGAAGGAAATATTGAGTTTCTCCTATGAAAGTATGCCTCCATAAATTCTTGTAAGGCATTTTAGCCAAAATAGTACCGAGATTTGCATAACTCCTCATTTTGGTCTTTGAGATTTGAAATCAATATAAGTAGTTCCTGAGTTTGTTCACTATCATTCATTTTGGTCATTCCATGAAAATTTTACATTAAATAAGGCTAAAATGACAAAAATATCTTCAATTTTTGTCAAATCATTTGGCCCGTTGTTTATTAAATTGAGAATATTTTTATCATTTTGGTCCTTGTCTAATATAATTTTTTATGGAATAACTAAAATGATTGATGATGGACAAACACAAGAATTACTTTTATTGATTTCAAATCTCATGGACCAAAGTGTTGATTTACGTAAATTTCAGTGACTATTTTAGCTAAAAAGTCTTCTCATAATTATATTTTCGCATGCTAAATACATGGAATATTGTCAGTTAAATGGCAGATATTGCCCTCAGCTCATTCCATACCTTCTCCATTGCCCTGCACCCTTAATCCAAGGGGTATGTCATGCCCTACATCCCCTAATCAGGGAAGCATGTCTATTTTTTGCCTACTAATGGAGGTCCAATCAAGAATCCATTATCTCTCCACGATACTATCGAAGTACAAAGACCAATTTTATCAAAAATTACGAGGGTACGTGGGAGGTAAAAAAAGATGTGTAGATAACACTGCCCTTATTATAATAATGAGTTCATATGAGTATAAGTCTGTGACTTTACCCTCTGAGTGACGTTGATCCAGAAAACTTTACGCAATATATAAGGCTTAAGTTTGGTTAAATGAACTCTCTTGAAGGTGCTAGATAGGTCGTTGTAACAGAATTACGAATGCAATTTTTATTTGATAAAAAGTATAATCTATAATATGCATTAAGATTAAATTTAAAAATTAGTTCATAATATGGGAGCAGAATTGTGACTCCATTTTTTTTTATATAACTTTTGACACATTTTTGTGGAGTCCACTTCATATTGTATTTTAACAATTCAAATTGTCTATCTTTTAGATCTTCCTCCAAAGGTATGTCTATAAAAAATCTCCGAAATTTGAAACCATATAACTATTGGATTAAGGGTTTAGCATTATTTGTCCGTACTCGTCAATTTTTGTTATAAATAAATGTCTTAATTGATTTGGATTTGTCTAATTTTTTGTAAAAATGACTTATAAATGATGTTCTGAAAATTAGACGGTTTAGATAAAAAAATATATTATGAAGTGGATCTCACAAAAATGTGTAAAAAAAAAAAATGGAGCCACGTATCCGCCGTTTAATACAACCACTAATTGGGGTAAACCACGAAAGCTAAGTTTAAATTTAAACTAGAAATTACGCCCACGCGTTGCTGCGAGAACTAACTGTTTCAAACATAAACAAATGTATAAAACACATTTAAGTTGAATAAATTCAAGACAATTATGAACAAATAGAGGGATACATGAGTGAATGAGACCGGTAAGATAATCAATTTTGCTTTTATACACATTTAAGTGAGTTGGCATATAAACACATTGCACAATGAGTGGGAAGAAACTATACATGTTTGATTAGAAAGAGATGATTTCCAAAAAAAGTTTGTTTACTTAAGAAACAGAAGAAACATTTAGTTCACACATATAACATGCGTCCTGCAGTGTAGGCAGGTTGTTCAACAGGAAATATAAAATATAAAGTGTTGAAGATTTGTTGAAGTAGCCGATAAGAAACTGAAGAATCAGAAGCAAGCTACAGTTTACACATATTTTGAGCATGCAGTAAAGACTGCAAAATATATGTTCTGCAACCTACATACCTCACTTAGCAGTTAGCAAAACATAGGAAAAGTGGTGTTTGAGCAAGTAAGTCGTCAACCATAGATGTTAAAACAAAAAAAATATGCAGCATGGTGTGCAGGATTTGATCACGGAGAGCATGGCTGTTCACTTTTTCTGGGACTGAACATCTTCGACACTTTAGCAAAAAACATCAATTATAATGTAACAAAGGCAACCATTATGAACGCTATTCAAGCATGCATGCAAAAAACAAATTGTAATTTACCTATCTTTGGTTTTTTTGTTCTTAGGGCGGCAATTGGAACTTTGTCGGTAGATTCGATCTTGGGGTCAACCAGATTGTGGAATTTTGTAGCAATTCTGGCGGCATTTGTTGTGCCTGTTTGCTCTGTGTGAGGTTTTTTGCTATGAATGAAGGCAAAATTGATAAGGGTAAAGATAATCGTGATAGTTATGGAAAAAAAATTAAATACTTCACTTAAAAGGAAAGTTAACTCCAGCGACAGAATGAAAATCTATATCTTCAACATGAAAATCAATGGAAAAATTAAATACCTCACAATATATGCAATAGTTCAATGAATTAGAGACTTAAGACCAATTAAAGTTGCCATTCTTCGAAACACAACAGCATAATCATTCAAGTTGATGCATATTTCAATCAAATTGATGTATATTTCAATCGAGCCTCATTAAAAATAGAAAATACAGCAGCACAAAGCATAACAAAAGCTTGGAAGTGGAAAAGGAACCTACAATTAGGTTTCTTTGAGAAGAAAAAATGGCAGAACAGAACCCAGAATCACAAAGACAAAGGCAGAGTGGAGTGAGTCGGAGGATACAGCAAGACTAGACCTTTCTACCAGAGAAAACAATAGACTGCCGATGAACTAAACCACCTAAAAAAATCTATGACAACTTTAAAGAAGGAAAAAAAATATCTATGACAATTTGAAGAAAGCAGATGGCAAATCAAACAGTAAACAATGAATTAAAAACAATAAACTCATACATACCTCTAGCTCCCATCTCTCTGCAATCTGTCAGTCACCCATACGTCCCTCAGTCACCCCTTCCTGATCGGCCAACCCCACAAACTGCACACAACCATGCCTTCCCCGTCCTTCTCTCTCTCTCTCTCAAATCAGAGGAAAAGACCTAGATAAATCTCTCTCTCACTGAGTCGAAAGCCCTAGCACCCATCTCTCTCCAATATGCCAGTCCCCCTGTCCTCCCCCAACCACCCGAAGCACAGCCATCTCTTCCCGAGTCAAAATTGGCGGCCCTCACTCTCTCCATTTTGTCAGCTCTCATCTCTCCATAATCTGCAGGTGACTCCTCTCTGTGGGTGATTGTGTGCCCAAACCCCATTTCCATCCGCCCAATACAATTCCAACCAAGCAAATAAAACCCCATCCGGAGCCCAAACCCACAAAGCCCATTTTTTAAAGGAATGGCATGCCCGTAAATAAAATGAAATTCAGACCCAAACACTATTCATTTCTACCGTGCCAATTCCAATGCTTTCTTTAAACTAAAGTAAGATGCCACGGCTAAGTAAGGAGCACGTTAATCACGTTTGAAAAGTAATTTCCTTAGACTAAAGTAATATGCCACGGCTAAGTAAGGAGCAAGTTAATCACGTTTAAAAAGTAACCTCCTTCCACAAAGTACGGATTAGACGCTTCATTCCTTTTCCTTTACTTTTAGAGCAACTCCACCCCTAAGGACTTTGCGCCAGCACCCAGCGCATTTATCCACTCAAATGAACAGTAATAGACTGGAGTGAACAGTAATAGGCCAAGGCATCTCCACCCCTAAAAAAATGCGCTGGCACCCAGCGCATTTATTTGGTGTGTTTTTTTTTTTTAAGTTTATTTCGGATAAGATTTTTACCCCATTTAAAATAAAGAATAAAAAAATAAAATAGTTTTAATTTCGGATAGGATTTTTAACCAATCTCGCCACGCCACGTGTCATTATCTGAACGTACTATTTTGTGAATAGATTTCCGATAATATTTTCAACCAATCCCGACACGCCACGTGTCACTTCCGTGGTACAATAATTTAGCCAAGATTTCGATAAGATTTTCAACCAATCACGTCATCCCACGTGTCATTATCTGAACGTATTATTTTGTGGATAGATTTCCGATAATATTTTCGACCAATCCTGACACGCCACGTGTCACTTCCGGTTTACAATAATTTAGCCAAGATTTCGATAAGATTTTCAACCAATCACTTAGTGCCACGTGGCATTGTCCAGAACCTCATCCTTTCTTTTTTTGTCCATATAAACCCTACATCCCTACATCCATCCTCACACCAAGCTCAATCATTCTTTTTAGCTCAGAATCCTTGTTCATCGTTTTCAAATCTTGAGTTCTTATTACAATGTCTTCTTCAAGAAGGGTGTATAAGCAGTTGCAAGAGCAACAACAAAGGTTGTTGGCACAACAGGCAGAATTGGCCAATCTCGAGGAAGGTGGAGGTGGAGATGAGGCTTTCTTCATGGAGGAGGATGAGGATGATCACCATAGAAGGCAGAAGGCCTCACATTCCCGCCGTGTCATGGAAGCCGTGGGTCAGATAGCCAAACCAAGACGTGTTGCAAACCTCGATAGAAAAAGGGAAAAACGAGGTAAAAATCTATTGGAAGATTATTTTATTCCCAATAGCATATTCCCTGATCATATTTTTAGACGGCGTTTTAGAATGCAACGACATTTGTTCAACAAAATCATGAGTGATATTTGCAACCATGATTCATACTTTGTGCAAAAAGATGATGCTTTTCATGTTCTAGGTCTTATTCCCGAGCAAAAAATTACGGCATCCTTGCGAATGCTTGCATAAAGAGCATCTGCAGATCAAGTGGATGAGATCGCGAGGATGGGAAAAATAATTGTTCTGGAGTCCCTGATGCGGTTTTGCTCTGCAATTGAAGCCCTCTACACCAAAGAGTACCTCCGGACACCCACGTAAAGGGACATGCGAAGGCTTCTGAGGAAGGGTGAGATGCGAGGCTTCCCTGGCATGATTGGAAGCATCGACTGCATGCACTGGACTTGGAAAAACTGTCCAAGTGCGTGGCAAGGAGCATATGGCGACAGAAAATGAGCCAAAAGCATCATTTTGGAAGCGGTGACTTCATTTGATACATGGATTTGACATGCTTTTTTTGGTGTTCCAGGAGCTCAGAATGACCTAAATGTCCTTGCCCAATCCCCAGTGTTCGACGAACTGCTGCAAGGAAACTCGCAGAGATGCACATATTGGGTTAATGGTACCCAATACGAGGGATCATACTACCTTGCAGATGGCATTTACCCAAGGTGGTCAACATTTGTCAAAACAGTGCCACATCCACAGACTGAAAAGGAAAAACACTTTGCAAAATGTCAAGAAGGGTGTAGGAAGGATGTCGAGCATTGTTTTGGTATCCTGCAAGCTCGTTGGGCGATTGTCAGGGCTGCAGCTAGAATGTTTGATGCGAGGCTCTTCGATCCATCATGATGACGTGTATTATTCTCCACAACATGATTGTTGAAGATGAGTATGATTATGATGCCGTCGATGAATATGAGCCGGATTCGATGAACAACTCAAGAACACGTATCTATTGTGCTCATGACCGGACCGAAGATCCAGTGCAACACGAGCCGTTGGAACGCGATGGACGTTACAATGAATTGATCGTTCAGCGGTACACTAATGTGCAAGAGCCATACTGGCACGTAACCCGCCAGAATGACTTGATTGAGCACCAGTGGGGATTGCATGGAGGCGAAGATAACTAGAGACTTGCTCATAGTGTCACGATCTGCTTGAGCCATCCTTTCTTCTCGAAGCAATTCATTTTCTCGATGAAGTGCTTCTCTAACCAGCTCGTTCTCTCGATTAATTACTTCTCTTTGTCTCTCAGCCGCCGCATCACGGGCCTCAGTAGCTGCTAATATTGCTGCCATAGCAGCAACTTTTTCCTCATCTCTAGCCTTTTCTCGTGCCAAGTTTAGTTCACCTTGGCGAGCAAGTTCCTCCATATATTTAGTGTAGTCATTTTTGGAAGAACTACCTTTTTTCTTTGACGCCTTTTTACCTAGAGGCCTTAAGGACTGACGAGTCGGTTGGGTCTCGGGCACTTGTTCAGGCGTCCCTTCTGTGTCTTGAAATGTGTCGGCTTCTTGTTCGGCCATGTCTGGTTCTGGAGAACTATGTAGACCCATACCGTGCATGACAACTTCTGGACCAGTTGCCACAATTTTGTATTTAGGGCAATCTTTGACAATTTGCCAACATTCCCTTTTAGTGAATGATTTGTTCCCGTTCTTTGAATTGTAGAATGCTTGAGCTTGTAGTGTCTATAAAAAAGTGGGATAACATAGTGTTAAAAAATGCGGGTGTAACACAAATAAATAAATTCAAAATATTGATACGGGTGGAATGCATATAAATTACATAAAAATGACATAAGAAATTAAATAAAAATTACATAAGAAATTAAAATTTTGATGCGGGTGGAATGCATATAAAAATTACATAAGAAATAACATAAAAATTACATACGAAATTAAATAAATCAAAATATTGATGTGGGTGGAATGCATATAAATAAATAAAAATATTGTTACCTGATCCGCTAAACTTGTCCCACTACGGAGGTTACCGGAAGCATGAGAGATGGCGTTTTTCCAACAAGTAAATGATGCGTTGAGTTTTTTCCAACGACCTTGAAGACCTTGACTAGTTCTGGCGTTTTCTCCATGTACATCGCAAAACGCTTTCGTAATTTTACTCCACATTTCTCGCTTATCCATCTCATTACCCGTAATCGGGTCATGAGTAGTGTGAACCCAACATTCACACAACGTAATATCTTCAATTAGCTTCCACGAAGACATTTTTTTCTCTTAAAGTGTAGAAAATATTGAAATGTAGATAGTATAGAAAGTGTAGAAAATATTGAAATGTGGTGTAAAGGTGGAAGATGAGGGTTAGGTATTTATAGGAAAAAAATAACATTTTTCAAATATTTCTGTAATTTTTTTAAAATTTTCTGTATTTTTTAATAATTTTTCTGTATTTTTTAATAATTTTTAATGAATTTTAATATAGTTAATTAATCTGGACCGTTGGATTTGAAAAATATTCAAATCCAAGAGCCAGGGACTTGCCACGTGGCCAACGGTCATATTTCTGAGCGTTGGGGCCTTTTTTTTTTTTATTTACTTTTTTGTAAAAAAAACGTGGACCGTTGATCTTTGATCCGACGGTCTATGTTAAAAGTAAAATTTAAATTTTTTTTACCGTTGGAAATCCAACGGTCTAGAAAACTAGCCGTTGGAAATCCAACGGCCGAAAGAAAGCCACGTCGCCAACTCGGGGGGGGGGAGTCAGTGCGCCTGTCACGCGGGCCCGGGCTCTGAAACCGTGTCGGGCACTCGCGCCAAACCGGCGTGAATCGCATGCGCCAGGCCAATAGCCCGGCTTCTTGCTCAGTCTATTTTGGGCTGGTCCATTGCCCAGCTCGGGCTGGGTACCAGTTCATTTCACCCGCTGGACTTGATTGACAGAGGCCCGACACGTTTTTTGGACTGAGGGCTGGGACATTTTGTCCCCGCTGGACTTGCTCTTATGAATAAAGTAACGTTTCCATTTACTAAACAGCTGGCCAGTGGCCACCACAGAGTAGATTACATTTTAAACAAAAAATCAATAACAAATTCATAATTGGGCCGTCCCTTTCACGCGCCGAAGAAGGCCGGGCACGAAACTGGTTTTTGGCGGCATCTCCTTTTTCACTCCAACACTCCAAGAATCTTGTAGTCATAAAATCTCCTCCAGTCCGTTCCGTCTTCCATTTTCGAATTTCCACTGTAACCATCTCTCTCTCTCTCTCTCTCTCTCTCTCGCCTCCTCTCTTTCTCTCTCTGCTTTCTCTTCAAATCCTAGCTTGCAGTCCGGATTCGAAATCGTTAGGTTTTAATTTCCGAGCTCCGGTGCTCTTCTTTCCTCTGTCAGCGTTCGAAGTACAGTAGCGGTGAACGAGCAATGGGAGCGCGTGCGAAGGAAGACTTGGTGCAGTTCACCGATAGCATCTATCAGGACCGGAGCTTGTCGAAGCATGTTCGCGATAACGTCCATGGAATCATCTATCTCGAGCCGGTATGTGCCTCGATTCCGCCGCTTAGTTTCGTTTTTGCGATTTCGCGTTATCTGTGATGATGTTGTTTTTCGTGCATCGTCTCTGTTTCGTGCCATTGCTCTCGGAAATGAGAATAGTAGATTTGAAATGAATGCGAGAGCAGTTTGTTTTCGAATTTTGTGTTTTAAAGCCGCTGTTGTATCGAATAATGCGATATCGAAATCTTGCTGTAAGAACTGTTTGTTTTAGTTTTAGTTTAGTTTTCAGCTTTGATTTGGCTCGTAGTTTAGAGGAATGCATATTGTTTAATTAATTTCATGTTCATATGTTTTGAGACTGTTAATTGCGATTTTAAGTTTAAAGCGATCGTATGCATCAGCTTTTCTGAAATCGCTGGCGTTGATTTCTGCTGTATCTAGATCATATTTCAGAGCATTAGGAAATTGTTTGATGAATTTAGATTGCAAATCATCTCGAGCATGTTAATCAAAACTTTTTGTTTTGGTAGATCGAGTTTGAAGTGAGTTATAGCTTTACAGGTAATATATTTGGACCTAAAGTTCTGATTTAAACTGATTGAGGTAAATTATTGGTAATTTTCTTGTCAAATAGTTGTTTTGTTCTATTTTCTGCTTCGGTTTAAGTTTCAGAGAAGACAGATTTTAGAACTGCTTGAGGATTTTAGGTTTAGATGCTTTGGTGTAGAAGTAGAACTGAGACTGAAGATTTTGTATTCTGAGATTGATGATTTGTCAGGGGATTTGAGTAATTTGGCTTGAAAATTCAAATAATAAAGTTCAAAGTCGAAGAAGCATAAATTCTCACATTAATAGTTAGCAAGTGAAATCTAACTTTTGATAAATAATGGAAGTCGATAAATCATAGCGGATATGGAACACAAGATATGGAACAAATTGTCTTTTGTTGAATTTGAATTAGGCTTGGATTTGAGGTAATGATGTGTTAAGGCTCATCATTTGAAATTCAAATTCTCAAGTTTATTGTGATTTTTCATTTTAATTTCTTGGGTAAAGTATTTAAATATGGATTTCTTTCACATTGACTTTGTACTTTTACTTACCGTAAACATTGTACATTGCCTTCAACTGAGAATGTAAATTAACGAGTCATGGAAGTTATGTTAAATATCGTATCAAATGAATCTTTCTGTTGTTTGTTGCAGCTTTTCTTGAAGTTCATCGACACTGCACAGTTTCAGAGGCAAGTTTGATAATATTCTATGCAAGGGTCATTTTCTCTTGAGTAAATTTTTGGATTTCTTTTCCTGATATTGCTGTCATTTTTTGCAGGCTCCGTGATCTTAAACAACTTGGTGAGTTGAACTTACTAAATGAATTAGCATTAACAAATGTTGGATTTACAGTTAACGGGGATATTAAATTTCTAGATATTAATTGTTGTAGATATGCTGACATAACCCATCTCTTTCCCCAACTTCTTGAAATAAGTTGAGTACCAATTTCATTTTGTTTGTGACCAACGGGTGTGGGATTGTGTGTCTGTGTGTGTAAGTACACATATTACATGTTATCTAATATATCCTCATTGTTTGAAATCACCTTACTACATTTGTCTGTACCTGTTCTACCGATGTATTTCTATTCAATACTTCAGGTTTGATTTTAATCTTACTTCTGATCCAGGTCTGGCACACATGGTTTACCCTGGGGCTGTACATTCTCGGTTTGAGCATTCACTCGGGGTGTATTGGCTGGCTGGTGAAGCTATCAATAAAATTAAACTCTACCATGTAGGAATTTGTCATCACAGCCTAATCATTCTCATTCTGCAACTTATGAATAAGAACTCATTCCTCTTTCATCTGCCATCCTTGTAGGAGGACCTCAAAATTGATTCTTTTGACAGGACAACAGTAAAACTTGCTGGTAATGAATCTGTACCTGCTGTAATAAATGCTTTTCTTCTTGTAACCTGGTCCCACAGATCTATTTTTTGTCAAATCTCTTTCTAGGACTACTGCATGATATCGGCCATGGGCCGTTCAGCCACATGTTTGAGCGCGAGTTTCTTCCTCGGGTTATTAACGGTTGCACATGGTGATTCTTACAATCTTCAAGTGAATTTAGCTCCATTTTCTTGTACAGTAGAAGAAGATTGCATTTTACAAACTTAAACCTTTCTGAAGCTAATATCACTGCTTTTCTGTTTCATTTATGACTTGCATATGCAACATGTCCATGTTCTTTAGGTAAGAGATACAGCACACGGATCTTTTCACTTTCTGTGAAATTAGTTTGTGCAATTTTATAGGGATACTTCATGTTTGTTTGGTGGTTGTAAATGGTATATGTTTTTAGTCAGGAGATCTAGTCCACTTTTAGGGTTATAACTTTGATTGCTTTCTAGGTCTCATGAGGAGATGTCTGTGAACATGATCGACTACATTGTCGAAGAGAACAATATTGATATTGATTCTGCAGTGCTTAAAAGGGTGAAGGTTAGTTTGTTTTGCCATTACCATTATTTAGTGAATAGCACTTGTTTAATGATTGCATTGTGATATCCTTCCATGTATTCCTCATTGATGTCTTCATTTCTTTGCAACCTTTAACTGCTGAGATCACTTCAACTTCTGTACGATTCTTTGTTGGCTCAATATGTGTAAATGTGAATGCTGATGGATGCTTTATCGATAGTAATAATGGATTAGGATTTAATGTATTGGGAATGTAATGTATCTTTACAGGAACTGATCCTTGCTAGCTCCAACCATGGGGAACAGAATGTAAGTTATCATAAAGTTTAAGGCTCAAATTTTGAGATTTCTTCAAGTATCTCAGAACACCTTACAGACTACTTTTTCCGCTTTAATGCTCGCACTCTACATTGGATTCCTTTAGTATTTTATCCTTAGCCCTTTGCAATATGCTAAAAATGCAGAGCATGACAAAGAATCGTTTCTTGTATGATATTGTTGCAAATGGGCGAACTGGAATAGATGTTGACAAGTAGGTCACTTGATTTCCTTTTATAGAAGGTCTGGCATTTCATTTGGAAATTGCTACTTGTTATCTGACAATGCTAAGTGATGCGTATGTCATTTCTCTACAGGTTTGATTACATGGTGCGTGACTCCCGAGCATGTGGTATAGGCTGTAGTTTTCAGTTCGAAAGGTATTTATAAGTTAACAATTCACAGAGCACTTAAATTCATTGAAGATCCATGACGTCCAGTACACTCAAATTTTTGAAATTTCCATTTGTGTAGAAGTTTAAACTTGGTGGTTGTGTTATTTATACAGACTTGATGTTTAGAAACTATTACTTTTCCCATACTGACGATTTTTGCTGGAACATATTTTTGTTCTTTCAAATTGTAGGCTGATGGAAACTATGAGAGTTATAGATGATGAGATATGTTATCGTGCTAGTGATTGTGAGTATATATTGAATATCTTTTTGTCACTCTCGCAACACAATTGTTATGGTTCTTTAAATTTTATTTGATATCTTGGGCAGATCTGACAGTCCACAAGCTCTTTGCCACTCGTGCTGATCTGCATCGAACCGTGTACACACATGCTAAAGTGAAGGTCAGAGATAGAACCAAAAAAATTTCGCTGAAGCATCAAAATTATCATGGTACTATAGATAAATTAACTTTTCTGATCTGCCTCTGGACATCTATGTTTTCACAGGCTGTTGAACTCATGGCCATTGATGCTATGTGCCTTGCAAATAGTGCTTTTAAAATTGCAGAATCAATTCAAAGCGCAGCTGAGTTTTGGAAGGTGCAAGTGCTTTATCATTTAACAGAGTTTTTGACTAAGGCTTTTATCATTGTAGCACTAACGTTATTTTGTTAATCTACAGTTGGATGACACAATTTTGAAGAGGATTGAAACTTCTGATGACCCTGAACTCAAGGAAGCTAAGGATTTGATCCATCGCATTCGAAGAAGGGATCTTTACCAGGTACCCTTATATGTCCACCCCACAAGAAATAGGTCCTGTAGTATTACATTATTTGCGTGTCTCAGATCTTAGCGTTTCCTAGCGTAATTCATTAGGCAATCCAGTTTGTTACAATTCTTATTTGCTTTGGCAGTTCTGCAACGAGTATTCTGTTCCAAAGGAAAACCTAGAGCATTTCAAAGACATCACGCCTGAAGACATAGTTTGTTCCCAGGTTCCAAATATATTATTAGTTTCTTACATCTTCCTCTTTACGTTATGCTTATCAAGTAGATACATGATACCTTGTGCCTAATTTTCCGTCCAGAAATCTGGTAGTGTTACACTCAAGGAAGAGGATGTTGCAGTATGCACTGTTAAAATTGATTTGACTCATGGAACCAAGAACCCTCTTGAAAGGTACCTTATACTCCTAAATCATATCATGATTATTATCAAGCCACTGCTCGTCTTCGTATAACATTTATTAAATTTGCTTTTGGTAATTTTATTTGACAAATAATTTGCTCTCCTTTATGCATGCACCTGCTCCTCCAGAATCCATTTTTTCAAGGTACTTTCGACCTATATATGGCTTGATGCCCCGTACTTTACTCATCTTTCAAGCCGCTGATTTAATGAATGAATAAATCTCGTAAACTGCATGATCGCTGCAATATGTGGCAACCGCAGTGCATATATACTGTAGAAGCAACTATCGAAAAGATTTTAGTGAATCGTCAAATTTAACCTGATCATAGTTTTAGCATTTGGACATACTGCTGATATTGAAATCTGTGATGTGTTAAACTGTGAAATAGTTGTGTACTTTTTGGCAATCATATTCTTCAGTTACTAATTTTCCATGGTAGAACGAACGGATCTGGATATGAAATTGTCCTTGAAACAAGTTAACGGCTTGAGAATCTCTGTTATTTTTCTGAAATTCTTGAAGTAGACGGTACTTTCTTCCGTAGGTGGTTGAATTTTACGGTGTATGGCTTGATTTTTATCAGGATTATGAGAGTGCTCTAAATGGTGAAAAGTTTCTGATCCAAGATGATCGCATAAGTCACTTGCTTCCAACATTCTATCAAGACAAGATAGTCAGGGTGTACGCGAAGAAGCCCGAAGTGGTTCGTTTCTTAATACATGCTGTGATTGTTAACTTAATCGCGTATTCTGTATTAATTTCTTATGACTAACGAGCGATGATGTAATCAATCAGGTTGCAGCAGTTTCCGAGGCCTTTGAGATTTATCAGATGAAAACATACGGACGGACAGAACAGGTACATTCAACTCCTAAGAAGAAACAACGCCAAGCCTGATTTCGGAACGTAACCACCGTGACCAATGTGTATAAATCCTCACCGTATATCTGATTCGTAAAGATACGTATTACATATACCGGTATACGTCCCGGCGCTACCACATATTTTGGATTTAGGAAATCTGCAACTTTGTAAAATCCACTATAAATCTACATTTTAACAGCTCTGTAATAATCCACATGCTGAAAAAAGCCATGAGAAAATGTATAAATACAATATAATCTTTGCATCTCTCTCTCCCCTTTAATTCATTTTATATTTTACATAGTAATTTGCCATGTTAGTAGAGAGAATTGTTCACGGAAAAATAAAATGAAATATAAAAGTTTTTGGGCTTGGATAAAGTTCTTTCGGTCCAGAAAGGACACAAATTCCTGATGGGTCGGAAGAATTTCTATCAACCACAAACAACTTGACTTCTTTAACAAGAGCCGTTAGATTATTTGGCCATATAGAATTCAATGGCTCTTATTTAGATGTGTAACCTAAATGTGAACGTTTAATGTGCGTGGTAAAAGGAAAACCAAATTAGAAAGGAAAAGAAACACCACCGACGAACAACTCTATATATACACAACCAGACCAGAAAATCCAACTTTTCACAATTCACTAGGCTACTAGCTTTCTCAAACTACTTGAAACAAACATGGAGGGCAAACGAGCAGGCTTTGGAAGTGGAAAGAAGGCTGCGGGCAATATCGACATACGAAGTTTGGACCAACAGTTGGCGAGGCATCTCGACCGACTGTGCTCGATGGAGAAGAAGAAGGAGAAGACGAAAGAGTTGCTTGACGGCCAAGAAAGCCAAGTCATCAGAGACGACAACACCAAAGTTGTTGCGGCCATCAAGCCGGCAAAAGAGGAGGAGGAGTGGCAAATCGTGCCGGATAAACTCTTCGTGAAGCAAGTTTTCGCCCGTGGAACGTTTGGTTCCGTCCATAGAGGCCTCTACGACGGCCAACAAGTCGCAGGTATATATATGTCGTAATTACTGATTACATCTGCTTAATTACTACATGTTTATATGTGCATGGCTTAATTAATCTTTTTCTTTCTTAATTAAACAGTCAAATTTTTGGAGTGGGGAGAAGAAGGCCAAAACACAAAAGCTCAAATAGCTTCTTTGCAAAACGATTTTAGACGGGAGGTTTCTGTTTGGCATAAACTTGATCACCCCAACATTACCAAGGTACAAAAACCATTCAGTTTTTTTTTTTTTTTTTTTTTTCTCTTTTCCTTTTCTACAATTAAATGTAAATTTTATTTTAATTTTTGTTATGTTATTAAAAAAAATCTTTTTATTTTATTTTTCCAGTTCATTGGAGCCGCAACAAAAACATCAAAACTAAAATCCCACAGTAAGGTAGAGATAAGCCCTAACTCCGCCTGCGTTATCGCGGAGTATCTTTCCGGCGGTACGCTAAAATCTTACCTCATAAAGCACCGGGAAAGGAAGCTACCTCTCAAGACTGTCAAACAAATGGCACTTGATCTTGCTAGAGGGTATCACAACTTTTCCTACATATATATTTATGTAATTTGGCCTAACTTCCCGAGTGTAATTTTATTAATTATCTGCTATATTTGAGAAATTAATGGTATATATATGTGTTAATTTGCATGCAGGTTGAGTTACTTGCACAGCAAGAATATTGTTCATCGAGATGTGAAATCGGAAAACCTGCTTCTTGACAAGGACGGTAGGGTAAAGATAGCGGATTTCGGCGTTGCTCGTTTCCAGGCTTCGAATTCAAGCGAGATGACAGGCTACACCGGCACAGCTGGATACATGGCGCCTGAGGTAAGTTAATATTACCTGTATGAAAATTAAAAGATATAAATGTTTCTGGGAATATTACTATATTCTGAATGTCCAGCATTATTGTTCGAATAAATTGCTTTTCCCCTTTAAACTCTCTCACTGGGGCCGAGTCGGTGTCAGCATTTTTTCTCATCCATTTCTAGACTTTGAGTTGTTGATTTGGTTTTGCAGTAAACTAACTAATACCAAATGTGTTAATTGCAGGTCATAGAAAATAAACCATATGACGAAAAATGTGACGTTTACAGCTTCGGAATTTGCTTATGGGAGATGTATCGCTGCGATATGCCATATCGTAACGTCGGATTCTCAGAATTGACTTCAGCAGTTGTGAATGAAGTACGTGTGTGTACATATCATGTACAGAAGAATTTCAATAGCTCTATTTCTGTCTTTGTAATAATTCAAGTAACGTTAAACTTACAATGCTTTGTTTTATTTAACTGCAGAATTTAAGACCAGAGATACCGAAGGGTTGCCCTAGCTCCTTAGCTAAAGTGATGATCAGGTGCTGGGATTCAAAACCGAACAGAAGGCCAGAAATGGCAGAGGTTGTCTCGATGCTAGAGGTAATTGACTTTTCAGAAAATAAAGGTTTGGGTTGCTTCTCCATCTTCAGCTGCAAACAGTAAGGCAAATCAATGGGAAAATAAAACGGAGCTCCTACAGACCAAGAACTACGAGATCGCTCTTCATTCTGGGGCAACGGAGGGATCATACCATTCGAAAGGAAGAAGGCGAAATTCTTTTTCCTTTCCAAACGAATTGTCAAATACACACATTATGTAGTAAAAATTTGTATCACTTATATGCGAAAGGCTAAAAGTGGGTTTGAACTGACGTTGCTTATGTTGGTGGAGCAATTAGTGAAGCATAAGTTGACAAACTCACCAAAAATGGTCAGTAATGTAAACGACTATGATGTACGCCTTGTCCTGGCAAACTGGTATCCTCTCAGCTCTCGAAGAAACGGCATCTTAACCAGTTTTCCAGGCTACACAATGCTGAAGTCAAAAGATCATTTACACCATGTCTGAGCTATACATACATCGATGGAACACCTGATTCAATGCTGAGTTAGTTGCTACATCTGTGCACTGGATTCAAGTCAGTATCCCATCCGCCGATTCATTCTCCATAAGCACCAACGGCGCGCTGGAACAGATTCTTTTGAGAAATTAACCAGATATATGCATCTTGGAATTCTTGTCTAATAGAGTTTCATGTATTTAGAGAATATAAATGCAAATTCATGTCAAGAAAAACTACTTATACTTGATACATTGAGTTCCTTGTCATGAACATAATTACAAGTTAAATTGTAGATTATCTTTATCGTAAGTTCATTGAGTATTTCTACTCTTAATATGTAACTTTATGGATTGATATAGTTATTCACTTATTTGTGAAACTTGAAATTGCTTTATCCATTTTTCCAAATCTCTAGTTTTTTTCTTCTTCATTTTTCTCCAATTTCAAAGTTCAAAAAAAAATACTAAAATCAAATCGAATGACCTCTGTTTATACTCTTTAAATTTTGAGAAAACCGAACTAAACCAAACCAAATAGTAACTTTAGTTTGGTTTTTTATTTAGCTAAAAACCAAATCATATTAAAACGAACTCGCCCCTATTATTTACGGTGGTCTTAATGTTTAAGAAATTAACATTTGAATCTTTACCCAAAAAGGGCTAGGGACATTTTTAACCCATCAAGTTTGAAATCAATTTCAAAAAAAAGTTTATGAGATGTTACTTTGTTCACAGTGCACCTTAACCCTTTTTTTTGTTTTTGGTAAAGGTGCACCTTAACCTTTTGGACATTGTTTAATTTGCCTACTGCCAAATTTTGCAGCTGCATCTTCATTGTGGACGGGTCACCTTGTTCTTTTGTTTTTTTTTGTTTTAGTTTAGTTTTTATGACTGGTCTGTGTTGCTTCGGCAAATGTTTTCTGTTGCTTTTGCGATTTTGTAGCCTCAGTGTCTTGTGATGGTTTTGGTAAGGGTTTCAGTGTTTGGTATGTAACGACTTGTCTATGGGACATGTCAATCTCGAGATTTCTCGTTTTAGTGGTTTGATTTGTGTGATGGGCGTATAGAGATTTAAAATTATTTGTAATTTGTGCTTATTACCTCCAGATCAAGAAATTGATCACTGGAGCATATGTACCCATCTAGCATCCTTGTGATTGGTTATGGTAATGAAATTCTATCGTTTATGTAAAATAAAAATGCACATTTTGTTAGGTTGATTGTCTAATCAACAGGCCCGGCCCTATCCTAGGGCAACCAGGGCGACCGCATGGGGCCTCAAAAAATTGAGGGCACAAAAAAATTTAATTTCTATTATTATAATGTTATGTCCAGTAAGCGTATAAAAATATAAAACTGGATATTTTTCATAACTTGTCATTTGCGGTAGTGTTTCGCTGCTTTCTTGCAATGGAAAGGAACATGGGTTCAAAACTGCCTAATTTTTTATACATTTATTTCATCTTTGGTTTAAATAAGTAGCTATATTTCTATATGTGCCTTTGACGAAAGTGGTTTTTACAAATTCATTTTCAATTAATTACCACCCCTTGGCAAATAATAATAATAATAGTAGCCACCCAAGTTCAGATCAAAATGAGGGCCTTTGTCTTTTGAGAATTTTAACAAAAAGCTTTCGGTACTGTTCATTTTAACGAAAAATCACATTTTTACACTAAAAAGTCAATCATGATACTATTCATTTTACCCTTTATTTTGTCATTATCGTTAAAACTCTCAAAGTTTTCAAACCATTTTCATTAATATTTTTTTTTTAGCACTGATGTTCTGTTTCAATATAATGTTAGGGTTTAGGGTTGCTTTTCTTTCTTCTCCAAGAAAAATGAGTTATATTTTTAATAACATATATGTGGTATTTGGTTTTTCAATAATTTTTTTGGTTCATTCATTGTTTATAACATTATATATAAAAATTAGAGAGAAAAATATGACAATTCTTATGAGGCCCCAAGGGACAGTAAATTAGAAATTTGTCCCGATAGTTATAAGTTTTATACAAAAACACCTATCATACTTTAATTGATTTTTGCTTGTGAAATATTTGTGTACCCTTATCTAATTACAAACTAAAGTGTAATGTTATGGCTTAGATGTGAAATCTATTTTTTCTTCACTTATAAGTGAGAGGTCTTACGTTTGAGTTTTTTAAAAGACAAGTTAGACACCAAATTATGGCCAACCTATCTTGTTGCTTAGCATAATCCCTCACATCCTGCTATCGTTTTATCAAAGAAAAGTTACATCAGCATGAACAAATATGAACTCTAAAACAATTGATTTTTTTTTTCCTGATATGGAGTTATACTAGGGCACTTTTTTGGGTGCCCTGGGCCTAAAAAATCTCAGAACCGACCCTGCTAATCAACCATATAGTGTTCCTATGTGCCTTTTACATGTACCAATTGTTCCATAAAAATAAGATTTAGATCCTCTCTGAGGCAATTGGTCAGGATCCTCCTGACCAGTGTTCGTGGACCGTTGTATTTTTATCCAACGGCTACAAATTGGGGGCCCTCTAAAAATTATAATAATTGTAGCAGTTGGATAAAAATCCAACGGTCCACGAATATTGATCAGGAGGATCTCGACCAGTTGCCTCGGAGAGGATACAAATCCCTTTTTTATACCCACATTTAATAGGTGTGTCTTGCACTTACAACGTCATTAGTTAATAGTTGCCTGACTATGAACCTAAAATGTGTACATTAATAGAATAGAATGTCAAAACATCACAAGTAACATGAAAAAATTGAAAATTCCTTGTTCATTTTTTAAAAATTGATACTTTACTATGATACGTAGACAGATTTTTTAGTGTATTAAGAACACGACTTGTCCAAGTATCATAATACAAACAATTGATAATTTTTAATTATTTATATTATGACACTTGAGTATACTGCATTGTATTTTCAGCGCATTGAAAAATGTCTAAAAAAACATTCAAAAAAGGAATGTCACATTTAAGGCCTATTGGTCTTTTGAGTTATTGCCAACCAATTAGGGGCCGACACGTATGCCTATAATACAACAAATTTTACTTCCTCCCAAACACAAACTCATCCACTTCATACATAAACTCTCCCTCTCAGTTCTCTCGATCTGTCACTCTCCGTCTCCATCTTTCTCTCTCCTAGGGCACAAAAACAGTGAAAATTCACTCACTGATTTCAATTCTTTCCAGCCATGGCGGACGCTTCTTCTTCTCCCGCCACAAACGCAGAATCGAATCCCCAATCCGATAACCCCAATCCCCAATATAACCAACCTGATCCCGTTCCCGCTGCTTCCACACCACCACCGCCACCATCACCATCATCGTCCTTATCTTCCACCCCTATCCTCGTAAACCCTAATTCGAATCCGCCTCTAGTATCTCCGCCACCTCCACCGCCACATCCTTCGATATCCTACGCGCCACAACAGGTTTCCGGCGCCTTACCACCGACCGCGCCTTCGTTCCGGCCGGTTTCGCAGTTCACTCCAATACCGAACCCGGGCGTGCCCAATCCGAATTATCACCTCCCTGGCGTCCAGCCGCCCGGTGTGAGCTCCGGGGCTCCGATGGCTCCTGGTGTGCCCCCGCCGTCCTCGGCCCCGCAGCATATGATGCATTATCAGATGCAGCCTATGAGACCGTACGCACCGATGCCTAATGGATACGCAGCCATGCCCACTGGTGCTCCTCAAGGCGCTTTACCTGGTGGGTTTTTGCTTCTCTGTATAATCCCTTAGTTATTTCGTATGGTTTTTTTTTTTTTTTTTTGCTAGTCAATTTCAATGCAAAGTGTCTGTATTTATCGTTGGTTCTCGTTTTGCAATTGCTTGGTGTTGTTTTGCTATGAGTTGTTCAAGAAATACTAGGGGTTTTGGTTTTTGTCTCGAAAAAGTGAAAAAAGTAGATTACTTGTTGAATTTATGGATAGCAATTAAATGTAGACTAAAGGTATAATACAGTGGGAAGCGTTTGTTAAGGCAGAGTTCGGAGTTTGATAAAAAAAAATCTAGTGTGGTAGATTAAGGGTATCCATGACAAGATGTTTTCTCCTACAGTGTCTTGATTGAATTCGGTGAGAAAGGTTGGATGGCCTGCTTCATATTGCTTTGAGAACTCCCCATCTACAACTCCTTTTTTGGTATGCACATATTTTAAAGTTTTATTCAAGCTCAGGTTGGTCATGGAGTTCAAAAGATGTTCCCAAAATTCGGAAAAATTACTGTTCAGTTTGTCATTCTAAAGTTATATTACTTTGTCATGTTTATTTTAGTAGGATGCTTTCTGTTAGTTTTAAGGATACTTTCCCTTTCATGGGTTTATGAATTGCCAGAAGCAGACCATGTTTGCAACTGAGTGCCCATTGCCCTTGTGTTCTAAGGTATCGCAATCCTTCCGACTGAAGTCTCTCTATCCATAGATATATATTTTTGTCCATCATCCATCCATCTATCAATCAATCTATTTATATATACATTTAAACATCTCATCATGTGTTTATTTGTGTGTGTGTTTTATACTTTATGCATGTTTGTTATGTTTTTGTTTTTTAACTAATATTGTTCTCGTGCTGCATGGCACGCTGCTAACTTTTTTGAGATGAATTAAACTGTCAACATATTAAATATGTATAATTCTCATCAATGCATGAGATGTTGGAGGTTTTATTTTACTTGAAAAGGCTACTTTGGTCCAACTGGGGTGCGCAAGGTAAGCACAATTTACTCATTCATGGTTTATGAACACGATGTTCTTTCTTAATGTTTCCTTCAGGTTATCTGTTCAGCTGGTGGTAGTTGCCATGCCTGTGCTGCCATCTCTAATATGCTTTTAATGTGTGGTAACAAAAAATCATTATTTACAGTCATCTTGTTTTTCATACATTTGTTTTGATTGGGGGAGGGTCACCTATTTATCATTGGATGCAGTTAATAAACGTTCTCTGACGAATTTGCAAGATATTTAATTTTGTTTTTGTAGGACTTCCTCGTTATCCTCCATATCCAATGATTCGGACCCCGTTTCCTCCACGCCCACTGGGAGCAACTGGTTTGCTTCAGCGTGCCCCTGTTCCTGGGATTCCTGGAGTTCGCCCAATTATCCCTCCTGTTAGGCCAATTCTTCCTATTGTCACCCCAGCGGAGAAACCACAAACCACTGTTTATGTTGGGAAGATAGCACCAACTGTGGACAATGAATTTATGAAATATCTCCTCCAGGTGTGCTGTCAAATTACTGCGATCTTTGTTGTTCTATATCAACTTTCCCACTCTTGTTTTATGTTACCCAAATTTATAAATAATTTCATATAAGTTTTTGGTGAATGATTTTGACTTCTGATGGTTTTACCTTTTGTGAAGTTGTGTGGACCTGTCAAGAGTTGGAAACGTGCTCAAGATCCCACAGATGGGACTCCTAGAGGCTTTGGGTTCTGCGAATTTGAATCTGCTGAAGGGGTTCTTCGGGCATTACGTCTTCTCACCAAATTGAGCATTGATGGGCAGGACCTTGTGGTATGTGCTGATTCTTATTTGATATCATTTGTCAGTTTCATTATGTGGTTTTTTATTGTCATTGTCATTATGGTGCAATGGAAATTTCCGTTCCTTAGTAATCATGCTATACATACTTCTCTACGCTTTTAACTTTGCTAATATTTTTCTCTTTTTATACTTGCTGTTGTAAACTTAAACAGCTAAATGTTAATCAAGCAACAAGAGACTATCTGGAGAGGGTTGTCCAAAAGAAGACTGAAAACTCAAAGAAGCTCAAAGAAGCTGAAGCAGCTGAGAAAGGTGATGGAAGTGCACCAGACGGTGAGAAGAATGTACCTTCAAATCCTTCTGTACAAGACCCAAAGGAGGAAGATAGTAATTCAAGTAACAAAGAAAATGACACTGCCAATTTTGGAATTGTGACTGATGAAGACAAGGAAGCTGACCAGGAGGCTATGGAGAAGCTTACAAGTTTGATAGAGGAGAGAATAAAAAACAAACCTCTCCCTCCACCACCTACACCAGCTCCTGGTGATGCTACTAGGAATTCAAACTCAACGCTGCCAGCTAAATCAAGGGATGGAGACTCTGATGTTGATACAACGAGAAATGGTAAGTCTCATGTTTGTACTCAGTAAGTGATGAAGTTGTTTAAAGTCAATTACTAGTGGCAGTTTTGCTGTCATACTTATAGTGGATACTTTTAACTTTTCAGATGCTTGTGAAGAAAAAATTGATGAAGAGATAACTGGTGACAACAAAACAAGTGACCAGGAGAGGCCTGAAACAAGCTCACCTGATAGGAGCAGAAGGCAAGATAGGAGCAGAGACAGGGGGCGAGATATGAAACGCGAAAAGGAGCGTGAGATTGAAAGATACGAAAGAGAAACAGAGCGAGAACGGGTGCGGAAGGAGAAGGAGCAAAGGAGAAAAATCGAGGATGCTGAGCATCAGTATGAAAAATGTCTGAAAGATTGGGAGTATAGGGAAAGGGAGAAAGAGAAACAGAGGCAGTATGAGAAGGAGAGGGAGAAGGAGAGAGAACGCAAACGGAAGAAAGAGGTAATTTATGAAGAAGATGATGAGGATGAAGATTCCAGGAAAAAATGGAGGAGAAGTGCATTGGAGGAGAAGAGAAAGAGGAGACTACGGGAGAAGGAAGAGGACATAGCTGACAGGCAGAAAGAAGAAGAAGAAATTGCCGAGGCCAGAAAGAGGGCTGAAGAGGAAAAGCAGCTGGAGCAAGAGAGAGATGCATTAAGGGTTTCATCTGGCCATGTACCAAATGGAAGTGACACAGTTGCTTTGGCTGAAGAATTCGGTGTGGAACTGAAAGATAAGGCAATTGAACAGGACGTTGAGGGTTATTCTGGTCCTGAGAATCGTATAGGTAAAATTACTCGTGAAATTATTTATTGCTTGTATTGTTCTTTTCTTTTGCCTTCCTTCCCTTTTGTTTTCATTTTTATTCACGTCGTTTGACTTTGACGTGACAGGTGATGGGGCTTTACAGAATGGTAACAGTGGTGATAAGTCAACCATGACATCTGCTTCTGCATCAGAACCACATCTGAGTGGCAGTGCCCCAGCAAAGAAGTTGGGTTTTGGCTTAATGGGTTCTGGAAAACGTACTGCTGTTCCTTCTGTTTTTAAAGAGGAGGATGATGATGCACACAAGGACAAAAAAATGAGGCCCCTGGTTCCAATTGATTATTCAACTGAAGAACTACAGGCTGTCCAACAAACTGTTTTTGGGACAGCTCCATCAAATTTGGCTGCAGCTGCAGAATTCGCAAAGCGAATATCAAATGCTAGTTCTAAAGAAGAGAAGCCAGATGCGGAGAAAGAAAGAAGTAGACGTTCTGATGATAGGTCAAGCCACCGGGATAGGGACCGGCATGGTGATGACTCTAATCGCACTAGAAATGAGCACAAGGAGAAGACTACTGACCGTGATACGGACCGAGAACATGGGATGAGTAAACCAAGGGCAACGGATAACAAGAAGCTTTTGGATGCAAAACAACTGATCGATATGATTCCGAAGACAAAAGAGGAATTATTCTCATACGAAATAAATTGGGCTATTTATGAACAGGTAAGCACGCCTTAACCCATGATACTAAATTCTTTTGTTTAAACTTGCACAATTTGCTTGGTGATCATTCATTCACGTAGTCTACTAACTGCTCGTAACCATGTTTGATGTGTCTGCTTTCACAGCATGCACTACATGAACGCATGAGACCATGGATTTCGAAGAAGATTACCGAGTTTCTGGGAGAGGAAGAGACTACGCTGGTAGATTACATTGTATCTAGTACTCAGGAACATGTCGGAGCAGAACGCATGCTCCAGCTGCTTCAATCCATTTTAGACGAAGAAGCTGAAATGTTTGTGCTCAAGATGTGGAGGATGCTCATCTTTGAAATTAAGAAGGTCGAGACAGGTCTGGCTTCAAGAACAAGAACTTGATAGTTTTTAATGTCAGATGTACTTTTGCTTGCTGTAGACCCAAGTCTTGTTAGTATAATATGTCCTTTGCCCTCCGCCCTCGTTAACTAGGATGGGTCGCATAGATGGCTAAAACCAAATTCTTTCTGTTTCTATCGCTTCCTGTTACATTTTGTTCCATAAGCAAATAATGCCCTTTTTTGTCTTCGTCGATCTTGTTGGTTGTCTGTAGCTTTGGAATCTGTTAGATGTCCTCTCGGTGATTCTTTCCAAATTTTTACTTGTATTTATGTCCGGCGTTTTCAGTCAGGCCATAGTATTTTGAAATGCATGACAGGGAAATCCTTCCTACCATTACACTTGTGTTATTCTCTTTTAATTATTTGTATTTTCAAATTAGACTCTCGTTTTCTCGTTCTTTACTTCTCCCTTTGTTTGTGTTCCTTGATCTTCTTTTGGTTTAATGAGAAAACAGACGTGCGAAAATCACGTCTTTAGCAGTAGAACTTGGAAGCCCGTAAGCCAGAATTTGAGCTAGAATCGTTTCCCATCTTATTCAGATTTACAATTCATAATCCATGTTTAAGAAACAAACAGAAATACTATTAACAGTAGACTTACCAAGCTAAACAGGATTAGGATACAATTGAGGCATCAGATGACCCAGAACCAAGTTACAACTGAGCCAGCAGCCAAACCCAGAACCAAGAACAACACGATCACAATCCCTGCCGTCTCGGCATGTTGGAATTGGACAACTTTGGGAACCAAAATCATCAACACGCTAGTCAAGTAGCCGTTGGTGAGCCCCAAAAGGCAAGTTAGTATCGTCACTGGAATCTCTGTTCGGAAGAATTTGGGGCCGTGCAAGCACCCATAGAAGAGAGGAAAGAAGAGCAATCGCACAACTGTACTGCCGATTGCAACCTTGGAATTTTTGAGGAGGCACACAGAAGTCAGAGACTTGCCAACGAGATCAAACACATTGTAGCCGGTGATAAGGATGATTGGGTACCAATCCTTGAGAATCTGAGAGTGCACGTCTTCAGTAATGTATCCTGGAAATATCGACAAAGTCACGACATAGATGAGGAAGATGCCAATTCCGTACCACTTGACTCTGTCGACTACGTGCCACAGAGTTGATCTCAACACAGTCAGAGTCGGAGGGCCTCTCTCTTCTGTCGCATCGTTTACAGCCTGAACCTTTAAATCTGCATAATACTTCATAACTGGAATCCTTGGTGCCACATTGTAGAAGACAATGCATATGACAATAATGACTATCCCGACAGCGAAGTAAAGGTTCGCACTTTTCCTCAGGCCTTCGGTATTTTGTGGATATACTGCCTTGGTTACGATCCTCAGAGCAGAAACAATTACTCCTGTAAAGCCATTCAAATTTTGGGGAGACCTGTTAGGAAACTCTGATGAACTCATAACCAGTAACCTAGAGCAGAAAAACTAATATGCTTCATAGTGTGTTTCGTTTGATACTTCCCTAGAGACCTAAAAGTGCTTGTGACAATTGAAAGCGTTTCTAACTACATTTGGCAGAAAAACATACTAGTGTTCTATGGAGAAGGTGGTTCTTCAGACTTGCAAGTGCTTTTCCAGGTTGCAGTTAAAATTTTAATAACAATTTCAATGTGTTTCCTATTAAAGCACTTCTAGCAGAAGCACTTATGACCAGAAGACTTTCCCAAACGGCCATTCAGGTTACAAAGAGACGCAGAAAATCAAACGAAGTCAACTGAGATTAACTAAAATCGGAATTTAATTCAGAAAATGAAACAATACCCAGAAACCAAAATCAAACAAAGAGTAAAACCCAAAAACTGAAATTCCAAATTCGACCGGAAAGGGTAGGAGTTTTACCTGAACCAGCAGTCCCGGCCACAACGGCTTGCATATAAGTTCCGGGCAACTCGCTAGCCGCCCCAATGAGCGAGCCTTGAACCAAAGCATCCGCCGCGGCCGAAAGGGCAACCGCCACAACCGTCACGTAAAACCCGTTGTACAAGCCGACCCGACCCTTGATGTAAAAGACATCCATGAGGGGAACGACGAGCAGCGAAACGACGAAGAGGCCCAGGCCCACATTGATCCGGACATAGGCTTCGGACTTGTGGGAGTAGAAGATAATCAGGAGGAGGCAGAAGAGGCCCACCACCATGTAAACGACGGAGAATATACGGTCGACGCTGGCATCTGGGTAGAGGTAGGCGAAGTAATCGACGGCTGTGATGAAAGCGTTCCATGGGAGGAGGTAGCCGACACCCAGTGTGAAGTAGATTATGTAGGCGAAGTGGAAGGAGTCCTCTGGGATTTTATTGGGTACGTCGGCGGCGGGGGTTACGGTGGGAAGGAGGAGGCTGGTCTCGGAATTTTCGTCGGTGGTTTTGGCATTGAAACCCATCGGGAATAGGTGGATGTTTCTCAATGGGTTTCCGGGTTCGGTTCGGGGAGAATGGATCAGCTGAGAAAGTTCAAAGCTTTAGCTTTGATTTTGGATGTGCGCAAAGATACTTGGACGGAGGTTTGGTAGGACCGTAAGGTGAAGATGGAACGAAACGTTGTCGTTTTGGTCTCCAATTATTGAAAAGGAATGTCATCATGTGCTTTTTCCTTTGTGGGAGTTTGAAGGGATGGGCTTTTTATTATTAAGGCAACTAGGTTTTGGGTTGCAATCAGTAATCTAACTTCTTCTTTTTTTAAGAAAGTGTTGTGGGTGAAGAATTTGGACCATCTTCTAGTGAAGGAAGTGGTAAAAATTTTCTGTGCAGGACGTCTTTATTTATTGAGAAACGGATGCAGTGTTAACGAGATCAAATATGCATGATCAATTAGTTCAAATAATATTTTGTCTAATAGTATTTCTCTTTTCAATTCTCGATGTTGAGAGAATTTCAACTTTCATTTTTTGGGTTAATAGGCGAATTTTACGTTAGAGGCAAGAAATTATTTTTAAGCCATACATTGAGTCGGCATAATAAATTAACATCAAACTCGTTATTTACGATTATCAAACTCAAAACTTTCACTTAAAGTTTGCAAGAATGGGCAACTTGGGAGGGGCATTCCCATTTGGCACTCTGCATTGACTTATTGTATTAAGCTATCCAAATTGCATAAGTGGTGTTTGTGTGGCATCAAAGTTATCACATTTGTAATCTTCATCAAGTCAAACGGTTCTTAACAGATTTAGAAGATACTGTGTTTTGGAATTGCGATTTTTACAAAGTAATTTCGTACTAATTAAAAATTAAATAATATTGTTTGGGTGATAAATATATGCTTGTCAAAACCATAGAGACATGATCATACACCAGCTCAAAGTCTCAATTTTCAAAATTGACCATCTACAACTGAAGTTAAGAATCTTAATCTTCAATGCTACATCCGTCCTTGAGGAGGAAAGCTTAATAGGGTCGTAGAGCTCCCTGATTAGTGGAACTCTCATATTAGGTGAGATCAGCGTGAGGTCGAGTAAGATCAAAATACATAAGGTTTGATAGTTTTTTTTTAAAGCTGCCCTACAAATGACGTGGTCGGTATCCTTACATAGAGTTTTCTCGATTTTTAGGTTAAGTTTCTTGTATTCATTTTACCAGCCTCAACCTTGTTTAGATTAGCCTGCATAAAGACATGCCACAACAAAGCTCTTTCACCTGCACCAGCTTTCTCACTTCTGCGTTACCTCACAGCCATTCGCCTGGTTTGCATTCTTCCAACTTCAAATCTCTCTCTCTCTCTCTCTCTCTCTCTCCCCACCCCCCCGCCATGGCCAAACTTGTGTTGAATTTCCATTGTCTTAATCGAATGAAGAACCACAAACTGCCCCTTATGATAGTACTCTTCCTATTCCTTAGCGTCTTAACCTTTTCCTTCTAAAAAACCCCAGATATTGAGTGTGTACTTGATGTCCAAGACTCTTCAGCATGACACGGCACGAGTTGTGAAGCTGGAAATTGGGGTGGATTTATCAGCAATTGTTGCGAGCAGCTTTCGATGATTACTTATGCACCTTGGGGGACAGGGCAGCTCTTCTTAAACTCGACAGAGCAGACAAACTGCTTAATTTCAATGAAGGGTATAAAAGATGATGTTTTGAGTTGTGGCATTGACAAGATAACAAGTGGAGCCGGCGGATGCTCTGACTACACGAAAGTAGATGTTTTTGATAATCTCAGATGAAGGTTGTAATCTTTTGGGACGGGTGACAAGTTCAAGCAGGATCAGGCTCGTAGTGCATGTCTGAGAAGGTGGGAAGAGATTGTAGCATTGACGGAAAATGAGGAGTCATCAAAACTTGAAGCTGATATGTGTAGCTTTGCAGTTTTGGCAACTTTAACAAGCAGGAGGATTGATGATAAGAATTGAGTTTCAGCACTTCATGAAACCCTTGGGGACCAGAGACTTTCAGAAGGTATAGGCAGTCAAGAAAGGCAATTGATTCGATTTATTATTTTCGTATTTTTACTTCTGCTCATAAGCGCTTTGCTAGAAGTGCCTGAAGCAGGTGCTTTTCCAAAAAACGCTTCTAGGACCTAGAAGCAGTTGCACACAAACCCTTAAACTCCAGCTAAGTGATCTCCTTTCCTTCCATTGCAGATGAACAGCGAAGCTCGGGAAGTAGTGGTATAAACTTGAGCACAGGTACTCTAAATACATAATGTCAACTCAGTTTTGAGTCCTAAATTCTAGGAAGTTGCAGTCAGTTGTCATTTAGTAAGCGGTCATGGTGAAGTTCTGTTTCTTGGTAGTTTGAATCTTTTGATTAATTCATGAGAAGGTCAATTCTGTGGATTCTATGTCGTGGTCCAGCAGGAATTGCAGCAATATTACTCATTGCAACATGGACCTTATGAGATTTTCAGCACGAAAAGATGATATTTATTTCTACAACTAGTTTCATATCTTACTACAAATCCAACAGTTGTGAATTGTTGCTACCCTTTTTTTTACTGGACAGCATCAGATGATTTACTGTCTGAAGAATCTGGCAGCCTTAAGATATCAAGCAAGGAAATCTATTCAGCGACCAACAATCTAAGTGCAGACAACTTCATTGACCAAGGAAGAGCTGGTAAGGTATACAAAGGCATACTATCAAATGGTAAGCATGTTGCAGTGAAGCACATAATCAACAATGGCTCTGTCGAGACATTCATCTGCGAAGTAACGAGCCTTCCCGATGTTAGACATCCAAACCTTGTAGCTTGTGAGGGTGTAGAAGAATATTTCCTGGTTTATGAACTGTGCCAAAATGGGGACCTTTCGGAGTGGCTATTTGGTAGGGTCATATTTCCATTCGTAAAATTTTCTCTTGCATTTGGATAATTCAGAAAGCCAATTCAATTGAAGCTGATTTGCAGGTAAAGATAAAAGTCTGCCATGGATAACTAGACTAGAACTTGCCATTGACAGTGCTGGAGGTCTGTGGCTTCTGCAAACTTATCCGAGAGGCTGCATTGTTCTCCGTGATATCAAGGTAGCTCTAAACTTTCTGCATTTCTTCTGTTTGCACCGCCGCTGTGGCTTCATTTGCCACTTTTTTCATCAAACTTCTTTTCTTGCCACATTCCCAACTGGCAACCAACAAACATTCTCATTGACAAAAACTTTCAAGTGAAACTGTCACCATCTGAGGTTGAAAACCAAGGATTTAAGGGCCCGGTTGATCAGTGAATGAAGAATGCCATTAGGTGTAGGCGCTTTCCAGAGGTGGAATCTTCTAGTTCTTCCTATTTGACCGGAAACCGATCAATCTAGCCATGAGCAGGTTGAAGAGAACTTCGAGTTATCTAAAGTTATGGACTTGGGACAGTCCTATGTGAGCTCAGAAGTGAGAGTGACATTTAGTTCTTCCGCAACTTATCTCGGGCTGCAGGGTTATCAATCTAAGCTTAAACAAACCAATGCCTCTGAGTAAAATGGTAATGAAGTCATATTTTATCTCCACATCTCTGAAAAAACTATTTCAATTTGCTGACTCGATTTCGTATGTTCCATGTCTTTGTAGGCAAGGTCCCTCAAGAAAGGCGGTGATGCAACGGAATTTGCAGATCCCAAACTTAACGGGGAGTACTCGGTGGAAGCTTTAGACCTTGCGTTCAACCTAGCTTTGTCATGCACAGGACTAAAGCTGCAAAGGCCAAGCATGGACCAAGTGGTATCAAAACTCGAAAAGGCACTCGATACCTCAACCCAAAAACAGTCAGCATTTTTTACCCTACCAATCAAGGCTTGAAATCGAAGAAACTCGGGCACATAGTTTTGTACATTGAAACAATAGTGAATGATTTATTACTGATTTTGTATGGCAAAAGAGTTTTGCAATACAGAGCAATACAACAATGATTTTGTACAAAAAAGCTTCATTGGGGAAGCTGATCACATATACTGATATAGTCATTAGCTCTTAAAAAAACCGAGCCAATAACCAAACCAAACCAGACGAAAAATCAAACTAAAACAACACCATATCTACACAGGACCCTGAATTTACAGGAAGGCCTCAAAAGAATTAAGCAATGTAAGTATCCCCACAAATATTCGGGGTTTACCTAACGTGAATGAATCGCTCTTGTGGAACCGGAGACATTGAGCCGGATGACCTTCTTTCATGGAACTCATGCAGGACCCTGATGAGAGCACTGGCCTTTTTGCTTGCTCGAGACGTGCCTTCACTGAGTTGAGAATACAAAGGTCCCATAAGCGAAGGGCTCTTCACTAGAAGAGCAACCACATCTCCACTGCCATTTACGCAAAGAGCAAGCAACAAAGACACGCAGAACTCCTTCCCTGCCCTAGGAATGGAGGAATTCAGGATCCCTACAATCGTATCCAAAGCTTTGCAATGCGAAATTGCAACAGATCCATCAGGTTTCTCTGCGAGAGTTGAAAGAATTGCCAGAGCATCTGTGACGAGAGCTTCACTATCAAATGATGTTAAGACATTAACAAGCAGAGGAACTACCCCTGCTACTATCACCCTCCTATGATTTGCCGGGTGATTAATGAGCCCGAAAATCGCAACCAATGCGTTTTTCTTGGCCCTATCAGTTCCATCCTTGATCAACTCCATCAATGCCGGTATGGCATCTGCATTTTCTCCAATCAATCTCCTGTACTCCTCGACCGAAGAGAGGTAAAACAATGTGCCAGCAGCATGCTGACGAGCCTCTAATCTGAGACCTTTCTTCACCACACCTACAATCAAATCCAGACCACGATTTTCGACAATCACAGCCTTGCTTTTCAAATACTTCGAAAGATTCAACAAGGAGGCGATGGCATTTTCTTGAATCCCTGAATCTGCTGAACATAACAGTTTCAACAAATGTGGAACCACACCGGCTTCAACCAAACAAGACCTGTTAAAAATGCTTGATTTCGAAAGAAGCCGGATTTCATAAGCAGCCTTGTTCTGCTCTTCTACTGTCCCAAACTCAAGCCATCCATTAAGAAACTCGGCCACCATTTTCATGGCTCCCTCAGCTGCCAAACTCCCAGCAACTGCAAGCCTAGTCCTCCCGCTGTCGCGATTTCGGTGACCCGAATCAGTAAATGCAACACCATTTTCGTAACAATGCTGCTGGATCAATCGCTTTAGCGCCAAATTCGGCACCACCTCCGTGTTCTTGAGCTTCTCCCCTGTCTTGGGACAAATGGGATTGCCAGCTCTGAACCATTTCTCAATCGAAGACCGATCGTAGCTCTGCCCTGTTGCTATCGTGACCGGATCAACCATGATTTCCAGCGATATCGAGCAACGGAAATCTTCTGAATTGAGGCAATCCACCGCCACGCCGGCGCCGCTGCATTTGGTCTCGGGTCTTCGACCCGGTTCACCATCCACAACATCAAACAACACACATCGACAATAGCAAAGCAAACCCTTCAGGCTGCTCAACAATCCCACATCTCTCTTCTCCTGGCTCAAATTCTCGAACCCAATTTCCGAATCCAAGAACTTGACTTGCTTCTCACACCTGCTCCATTTCCTAATCCCGAGGAACTCGAGAACCCATTTCAGATCCCCCTTGCCCGGAGCAACTCCTTTCTCTAACCCGGCCAAAACGGACCTCACCGCCTCCACGACACGAATATCATCCGGGTCGACTTCATACCCCGTCTTTCGCGCTTGCCTGGCCACCAATTCCACGTGCTCCTTGACCTCAACGGAGGCGTCGACCGACGCGAGAGGCAGAACATCGAGAGCCGTGCCCATGGCCCGACTCAAGACCCTAAACTGACTCGCCACGCAACCCGACTTCATCAGCATCCATACCCTGGCGTCATCCCGGGCCAAGTCTTCCAGCGAGAACTGAACTTTCTGGAAGGCCAAGTGGAGCTCCGACAAGGTCAGAACTGCGGAGGCCGGAAGACCCGAAGATTCATCTCTAACCGCTTCGAGAAAAACCCGGACGACACCAATTTGTCGGATGATTTCTCGGGCGTTTCGGGCGTTGCTGGCGAAGACTTTCGACTTGAAAGAGCAAATGTTGCAGGTGAGAGTGATGAGTGACGCCAGGAGTGTCTGCGGAGATATGGCTTCGCACGGATGAACCGCCGGGTACGTCAGAATCCGGCGACCTGACCCGTTTGATCTCTGAATCATTGAAAAGAATGGATAAAAAGGTCTGATCCTTGGATTTGGTGTTTAGTTTGTTTGTTTGTTTGTTTGTTTGTTTGGGTTCAAGGGCTCGACGTTCGTGAGTTTATATAAGGAGGATAGTAGGAGACACGTGTTGGAAGCTTATTCGATGCCGACGAATTCCAAAGATGGGCGCCAGGGTTTTGACTTGGAGGTTCAGCGTTCAACACGTGTCCTGTGAGACACGTGTCATGTGAGACACGTGGGTGGGTGAAATGGCGGCTTCGCAGAGTGTTTCTGAGAAGGCTAATGGGAGCTGGACGCGTGTAGCGCCGATTATGGGAAGGGAAGGTGTACGTGAAGAGAGGTCGCCGACACTCGAGAGAGTGAGACTCAGTGTTCGGGGGAATTTAATAACGTGGAATTATTTGGAGGCGGTTTCGAAATTAACGTGGAATTTTTTATTTTTTATAATGAATTATTATTATAGGAGCAATAATATAATTTAGAATTGACTAATTATTTAGGAAAACTAATGAAAAAGGTTTGAAAACTTTGAGTTTTAATGATAAGGACAAAATAAAGGGTAAAATGAATAGTACCAGGATTGACTTTTTAGTGTAAAAATGTGGTTTTTCGTTAAAGTGAACAGTACCGGGTGCTTTTCGTTAAAGTTCCCTAATTATTTTGGCGCTACATTTATTTTTTTTATGAAAAATGATTGTGTTTATTGGTTAAATTGTTAATTATTAAAGAAACGAAGATCAAATCCGTACTAAGGTATATAAATATTTTTTTTTTCTATCACTGCAGTCAAACGTCATCTATAATGTGCCATTTGATAGGGACACAAAATTTAGTAACCTAAATGACATAAAATTGATGAGTGAATATTTTAGTGGTAATTAACGTGCTCACTCCTTATTTTTTTATTTTGTTTTTCAATTGATTTATGTGAAGTCAAAGGTTGTTAATTGCTATGACTTGTGAACAGAGGAAGGGAAGGAGAGGACATGGATTTTCTTCGGATCCAATTGTCCTAATCCTAGGGATCCATCAATCCGGATCGTTGAAATTTGATTCAACGACTACAAACAGGGGTCCACTTTAAAAGTTATAATAACTTTAACCATTAGATCAAATTTCAACGGTTCGGATTGATGAATCCCTAGGATTAAGACAATTGGATTCGGAAAGAATGCATGTCCGGAAGAAGAGACTTCCTTTTTGTATAATTTTCTAGCAATTCTGGAGAATTCAAAGTATATTATTTATTAGTGGTTTTTTTTTTTTATGACGTGGGAGAATAATTACAGCGTTGTTGAAGTCATTGACTAGTGTAAAACACCAATTAGTTATGAGTGGCATAATAATTTCGATGTTCTCAAACTTTGGATGAGTGAAATTTTTTAATCATATCCGCTTGTTGGAGTTAATTCATTCTTTAGCGTAGTGTGAAAGGGATATAACTTAGATTCACATCACCTGACAGAAGTGTAATTTTAACGGATACTGTTTCTTGGCGGATATGTAAATTAAGTAGCATGTGTGAATGTTATAAAATAGACATGCATTGTCAAACTTAACTTGATCCCCGGCCTAGTTTTAATATTGGTCTAATCAGATAAATAGTCTCCGTGGTCATAAAATATTTGGAAGGTAGCCTATGTGGTAAAAAAATTCGGATTTAAACCATTATGGTCTAAGTCTGTTAGGATTTATACACGTGAGTATCATGCACGTGAGTGTCACATGTGAGGATAATATGGTCATTTTCCCTCAAACTCTCCATTCTCTCCCAACGCTCGCCATCTTTTCTTCTCTATGTTCACAGAGACGCCGAGCCCCAGAGAACGGCCATCACCAAACCACCACCACAACCGTGTCACTCTCTCTTCTTTTCTCCCTCAACGCTCAACTTCCCAGTTTCTCTAACCTCTCATCTTCTTTGTGCAACAACATAGATGATCTAAACCCTAAACCACCTCGTAGTTTTCAGATGAAAATCCGTCAATTCCTGGTCAGATTGGACGAGACTTGGACCATGGATCACTTCCCCTTCATCTTGAGGTTCGGATTCGAGCATGGGAGACTTGAATTTGCCTCGATTTCGCGAGAAACCAAAAAGCCCAGTTTTGGGCTGACAACCTCAGGCCGTTCTCAGGCATTATCCGGGCATGACTTGGTGTCAAAAGGGTATATTTCTATTCTTTGATCTGTGATCTTCATTTTGAGATAAATTCCATGTGTTTTGGTAGAGATTTTAGGGTGAATGGAGCAGAAAATTTTCCGGCTGGCCGGTGCGTGTTTTCTGGGGCGCGTTGGGAGAAAAGGGAGAGTTTGAATGAGAGAGATTGGGATGAGGGGCCCAAAAATTATTTGTTTATAATGAAACGGGGATGAAACGGGGGATGAAATGACCATCTTATCCACACATGTGACACTCATGTGCATGATACTAACGGAGGAATGACGAAAGTTTCAAATTTGGGTATAAATCCTAACAAATTTAGACCACAAGGGTTTAAATCTGATTTTTTTTTACCACATAAGCTACATTTCGAATACTTTATGACCATGTGCATTATTTATCCGATTAGGCCTTTAATATTTGATAACATTAAGGGTAATGTTTCTCGTCGGACATGTAAAGTGACGTGTGCATGTCAAAGTTGTAAAACATATATACTTCTCTATGAGATTTCCAGTAGTAGCATACTAGGTAGATGGATTGCATGCTCAGACAAACTCCAACTTTTTTTTTTCTTCGAATATGAAAAGATAAGATCTCTATAATTTTAGTATATTTTCTTGTTGTTTTGCTTTGTCCACCTTTGGACTTTGGTGATGGAGAAGTAAAACCAACCATTTTTTTCTTGTAGCCTGAAGTCAACAAAGCTGAACTGCTCTGTATTTTACGCTTTGGTTTGGTTTGGTTGGATTTGGTGTTGGAGAATAGAGATTGAAATCCTCTCTGGATCTCACATTCTCAAGCCTATAGATCGAGCAATTTGGACCATTTAAGAGAGAGATATATGTGCGTTGGAGTCTAAGATAATATGTGAGGTGAGGCAATGAGATGGGCTAACGGGAACCACATAATTTAAATTGAACGGTACAAATTGCTTGGTCAGCGAGCTTTGAAGTATGAGATCCGAAGAGAATCTCAATCCAGATAATATATAGTTAAGTTGGAACGATATCGGCGATATATATAGTGAACCATGCCAGAAAAATGTATCATTTAATTTAGTCTGGTGTGGAGCAAATTAAAACTAAGAATAGAAGTTTTAACAACTTGTGGTGTGCAACTAGGAAATCAGACTCTTTGGCATCTTCTTCTTCTAGCAGCAGGCAGCAGCCCCCAGCCTTGAACAGTATTTGGCACATATTTTGATATCCTGTCCTTGCCCGTCATCTTATGCAACAGCCTGGCTTAGATTTTGATTCATTTGAAGGATTTTTGCTCTCTCAACATCCTACAATTTTATCTTCTCACAGATCACATCGATCCAATTATTCAGAATTTGAGAGACAAAAAAATGATTAATTCAGAATTTTAAAGGATGAATAGGGACTCCCTATAAAAGTTTGAAGGGCAACTTGCAAGTCCTTTTTATTGCATTATGGTATTATCTGATATCTGTCACATCTCAAAGCACCTCTCCGAGCCAGCTATAGACTTCTGGCAAATCTGGCCATTTTGTGAACGACCCTCAGACAATTTTAGGTCACCCTATACTTTTTCTATCATTTTGCATTCATCCCTTCTTTATTTTTTATCTTTTCAGTTTCCCATACTTCTTCTTTATTTTTAACCATTGAATTAAATAAAGAGATCTTTAATGAAAACCTCTCGGTATTGTTCACTTTAACAAAAAACCACATTTTTACACTAAGAAGCCAATCCTAGTACTATTCACTTTACTCTTTATTTTGGCCTTATCGTTAAAACTTAAAGTTTTTAAGTTATTTTCATTAGTTTTTCTTTAAATAAATCAAACAGAATCAACAATCAAGATTAAACAGGGGTGTGTTGAAATGAGAAATTTTAGTAGATCAAGTTTTAGCTCATTAACATTAGTGCTATTTGGGGTTTTGATTATTTGGGACAACTTTTCAAAAGTTTTTATTAAGCTGCTTGATAATATTGTATGGTGTGGAAAAGTTAATTTAAAACTACATTTCAGATGATAGAACTTGGCTGCTGAAAGAATCAGCAGCACCCCCTGCTGATCACCAATCATAACTTGGACATGTGTTTAGCTGTGATTGGTGATCAGCTGGAGGTGCTGCTGATTCTTCAGCAGCCAAGTTCCGTTCAATTTCAAAAGCAACTATAATAAGTACTATATTGATTAGTCCCATGATGAATCAAACATACGAAAAACGTATCAGCATCTACGTTAACGATACATTCTTAATAATATCGTTGCACGTCTGTGCGTTCTGCTAATATCTAGTTTCCATTAGCCAAGAACCTTGGTGAAGGCCAGCACATTTTAGATTGGCCTACTACATTTGCCTTCCAGAACACCTGGACCACATCAAGAAATAAAAATGGTGCATTGATCATAGGACGTTGCTGCCAAAAAACCCATCAAAACATTGAAGTGAATGTTCAAATCATGCAATGCCCTGACTTTAGGGCAGCCCCACAAAAGCTGTGACAAATTGCCAAACCTCTCAAAATCTCACCCCACATGAGCTCCCTGATTCTGTCTAAAAGGTGCTAAATTTAAAACATAATAAAATTGATTTTATCATACTAGGAAAGATATAGCCATCCAGCTAATACACAACTAAGCAAAGATTATGAACCTCCCTAAAACCTCCCAATAAATACCATAAACTTCGAAGCATTTTTGTTCATCTACTGCATCTAATAAACAATGGCATTCTTCCATGGAAAAATACACTTCTGGTGTGTTTTGATCTTGTGTTGTATGTCTTTGTTGGTTTCCTCCGACAGGCGCTACACGAGTCCTAGCGTTCCTCGTTTAACCGACGTTTTTCCCCGTGTCTCGATTGATAGAGGGTTTTCCAAAGTTTTTGGAGGCTCAAATATTCAGGTCATCAATGGATCCATGGCCACTCTTGCTCTTGACAAAAACTCAGGTGAAGTCCTTCAAAATGATTGATACTTGTAAATTTTTAACTCTGATAAATGCTCCAAAAACTTTATTAAATGTCATCGGTTCTCTTTTGTTTTTGATTCAACACGCAGGATCTGGATTGGCATCGGTAAACAAATTTCACTATGGATTCTTCAGTGCTGCTATCAAGCTGCCTGCTGGTCTCACTTCTGGGGTTGTAGTGGCTTTCTATGTAAGTTCATTGGTCATATATCATAAATACACACACGCAGTATAACTCAAGAGCTAACCAGTTAGTAAATAAATAAGACGTTAAAATTTTGAATATATACATATATGTTGTCACGACCATGCTTGACATCTAGCTTTGCTTAATTAAGTGAGATAACAAATTGAATGCATGGAATTTTTGCAGCTGTCTAATGCAGATGTGTTCCCTCACAATCATGATGAGATAGACATAGAACTCTTGGGCCACGATAAAAGAAATGATTGGGTCATCCAAACAAATATATATGCAAATGGAAGCGTAAACACAGGAAGAGAGGAGAAATTCTATCTCTGGTTTGACCCAACACTACAGCACCATCAGTACAGCATCATCTGGAACAACCATCATACAGTGTAAGAAACCCAGAATCCCTTGCAACTTACGAGACAGAACTTACCTACACTTGGGGTGTCACGGTGGTAGTATCCCAAAGTCAATCACGCATTGTCATGTCTTTTAGCTTAACCGCATGACAGTCTGTGGTTCGCTTAGGATACATACCACCACCACATCTCAAGGTGCATGAAAGTTCTTCTCTACCGGACGTTTGAAATTGCCCAATACTCTAAATTTCCCATGAAAACATTTGCAGGTTTCTAGTGGACAACGTCCCAGTGAGGGAGTTTCAGCACAGCAGTTCATTTTTCCCATCAAAACCCATGTCAGTTTACGCAACAATATGGGATGCATCAGAGTGGGCAACTCATGGAGGAAAATATCCAGTTAACTATAAGTATGCACCATTTAGGGTTTCGTTTGCAGAGATGGAGATGAGTGGCTGCATATCCAATCCCACCGGAACAGTGACGTCGTGTGCTCGGAGCAATCCCTCGAGCGTGGACCCCGTCGAGGGGCCGGAGTTTGTTAAGTTGTCTAGCCAACAAAGTGGCGCAATGGATTGGGCAAGAAGTAAACTCATGTTTTACTCTTACTGTAAAGATACAAAAAGGTTTAAAGTTATGCCACCAGAGTGCAAATAATTATTTTTGAAACACTATTAATTTATCTTGCTGATTATACTGTAAACAATTGCAATATTATACAATTCCATATTCAAGGTGTTCACCTCTCTATCAAGTTCATTAATTGTTTTCTATGAGTTTTGCTAGCATCACGCGCAACTGACTGATGTTAGAATTGCTCAATTTTTGGTTTTAGTGTGTGGCACCAGCACAACTCTATTTTCGATTCTTCAATGGCTCTATGTATAGTCGCTATCTTTCCTTTATCTCTGTTTCCGTGTGATCCACTCCCTATTCCTTAGAATATGTTTACTATCGATGATATGAACAAAAAAATACAAATTGACAACTACAATTGAAGCTTTTTCAGGACCAATCAGCCAACACAGATGTTTTGGCAAAACCTTGGCATATTTTACTACTGTGAATGGCCCCATTTGGTCCATGTTACTTGTTTTCTCTTACAATGTGATGTCTAAAGTTGGGAAAGGAGACTTGAACTTGTGTGCAAGAGAGCGAGCACGCAACCCGCGTCTGCTTGATTCAATGGGGGATTCATCTTTGTGATATAGCAGTGGGTCATGGGGGGCAAAGATACAAGGTGGGCTTCAACCACTTCATGTCATGTTCAGATCCAGAAAAGTGGAAATATATTCCATGCCATCTATTTAGTAAACAAGCCACGAGCCAAATCTGGCATTATATGGACAATACCTAACTAATAAACAGTGAATTGGTTGCCAGTATCTTTGTAACTTGTTGACTTTGTGATACAATGAAACGGTAAAACGTTTGGGGTTTAATTGGCATCTGGTTCGATCAGCGAATCATAATTATCAGAACCTAACCAACCTACTATTAATGACAAATAGTGTAAGACACAAAATTCATGTACCTTGAGCTGTAAAATGTGATTGGAAAAGGAGAAAGTGATGCCTCAACAAACCACAGAAAGTTGATTGTCATATTAGACCAACCACTAACCTACTGATTAACTTAACCAACAGTAAATTCAACAGAAAAATTTCTGTAGTTCATCACAAAGAAGCAAAGATTTTATCATCACCACCCCAATGCCATCATGAGATCACAGCCACAAATTCTGATGCAGTACTCTCAATTTATTTTTGGCAGTGACAACAGCCTTGACTTGCAAGTAATTGGAAAGACCGTAAATGCCCTTTTCTCTTCCAATTCCACTCATCTTGTACCCTCCGAAAGGAATAGAGCATCAACGACATCGAAGCAGTTTATAAATACACTGCCAACGCACTGCGCAAGTCAATATGTTTCAGTGTCTATGCTTTGTGTAAAGACCCCTGCAGCAAGTCCATAGTGAGAGTTATTTTCCCTTCGTATCACCTCATTAAGATCCCTGCAATCAGCTGTAATGTTAGTTCTAACTTCTAAGGGAAGCACAGGACTCTGTAATCACAACAGGCATAGAGAAGAGAATTTAATTGCTCACTTTTTATTTCAAGATGGTATGCACCGAACCAAATATCTACTCACCAGCTATTGGCATGTCATCCAACCCCACGAGACAATAATGTTTGGATCAATCATAATCATGTTTCGGCTTCTTGGTAAATATTATGGTTTTTATGTTGATTAGTACCGGAACATCTGATAATACAGTGGGCTTAATATGGATACCCTTTGTGCCAAGCCTCTCTCCTCCGCTTCCATTTTAGCTCCACCTTTAACACCATAATCTACGTACTTTGGGATCTTCTCCAATTGGTCTGAATCGGTATGATTAGAATACAAAACCGGAAATGCATGTGAGGCTGTGGAACAATTTTGGACAGCAACGTGTTTAATGGTCTGAGTTAGAGCTGTCACTTGTCTACCTGAGGACCTTGCTCAACGCCCCCCTTGGACGGGTCTCCAACAACGCGTCTCTCAGCATGAGCCTTTGCTTTCTCTATGAACTCGTCATATACTTTTTCATGTACAAAAGTACGAGAACCAGCGCAGCAGCATTGACCCTACAAACAGAGGTGTCATGTAATCAGCAAATGTATTGCTTTGCCTCTTAGAATCAAACTTTTTCTTCGAAGCATCAGCATCCTCACGTACAATAATCTGGGATCTCCCGCCGAGCTCCAGTTACCGTCTTAAGATTGCCTTTGGCAGCCAATTCAAGTATTTTTTTTACCAGTGTCAGTTGATCTAGTAAACGCAACCTGTGCAGGGATCAACGATAACTTTTTAGCAGAAAACATGCATTCATATGAAAAATTGGTGCAAACTGGAACACTAGCAGCCCAACCACTATTACTCGAATTCGTTGCTGCCTCGAGCAACATTTGTTCCTCATGAGTTCAGAGAAGTTATGCTTGAGCCTAAATAAGGGATATGTAAAGAACAGGTTAAAATCGTCTTTAAATTTGAAATTGACCAAATAAGACCACATTGAAGAAAGTAAACAGGAAAATTAGCGAATACGAAAGGCGAAATTTTTTTTTGATTCATGGAGTACCTCTTGCAACAGAGTTGCTGCATATAGAGCAGACAACGTACGGTTTCTGCTCTGCGGTCTTCAGAACAATGGTGTTGCCGCATGCTAAAGCATAAGGTGTAGTTGTGTCGTAAAAAACGTCCATACCAGCATGGTAACGAAAAAAACGAGCAAGCATTTTTGCTTCAATTTCAGCAGCCTGTTCAAATGGCTTCCCATTATCCCAAGTCTCAAGGGCTGCAATTTCATCACTGTGCTTTCCATTCAAATCAGCGAAGCGGAAAAGGACGCGTGATCTTTCCTGCGAAAAGATGTTATATTAGAAAATTTGAATAAAACTCTCGTAAAATGAGTAGTTACATAAGCTGTCATCTTTGGCCACGGTCCTTCATCAAAGGCCAGTTGAATATCAGAGTGCGGAACAAACAAGATTACAAAATAATAAGAATATTATTAAACAAAAGATAATGCCGGAACGGCTACAAAACCCTAAGAGGCTACATTGTGAATGACTTAACTTCTCTGATGAATAACAAAACACCCTATTTATAAATTATAATAACCTAACCCTAATCTCTAACAAAACCTAATTCTAATGGGCTAAGCCCAGAAAACCAAACATTATACCTAAATACTAATATTTTCCAACAAGGCCTTGGGGGCAGCAGAAACTGCGCAGTTTACATCTTCAGCATCGCCTTCAGCAGCGTGAGCAATCACGTCCCCGGTCTGGGTGTCCAATGTGGGAATAGTTTTCCCTGAGACCAAATCAAAACGTCACGCGAAGGAACCGGAAAATGATATGAATGCTTGAAAACATGCTGATTACTCCAATGTTGATGCAGAATCTCCAAATTGTCCATTAATTAGAAGCTGAGTATAATCTACGTTGACGGATGGAGTGATGGGTGCCTCCATGGAAGCATCGGTGCTACATTTACCAATTCCTCTAACCTCAGAATACCTCCCTGGTAAAAGTACGATCAAGTAAATGAGTGAAAACTATACCAGGGTAAAGTTACATGTCAAAAATCCAGTCAGAAAAAAAAATAACATTAGCACAAAATTAAAGAAAAGTACAAGAAGCTAGTCATTTATGATCATTTGCATCTTCTTATTAGCCGGTGATATTCTGAATTACTCTAATTTACAGAATAGAAAAATTTCAACTTAAGTGCAAGGGAACTGACACATTGTGTCTTGACTAATTAGCCAAACTCGCGTATGCCTATTTAACAAATTTGAATCACCAAATAATGTGACAAATTACATGATAGTTTTGTAGTTAACATACTAGAGTATGATTTTCTCCCTTTTAAGTTCTCCTTCCTTTCCTCTATTCTTATTTGAATGGTCATGATTAAGTTAGTATGATTTTCTCTCTTCTAAGTTCTCCTTCCCGAACTTAGATCATCTCTGGATCTAATGATCCTGAGCCTAAGGATCAAATAATCGGGCCGTTGAAATTTGATCCAACGGCTACAAACAGGGGGCTTCCTTAAAAATTATAATAATTGTAGCCGTTGGATCAAATTTCAACGGCCCTGATCATTTGATCCTTAGTCTCAGGATCATTAGATCCAGAGAGGATCTGAGTTCCTCCTTCCCTTCCTCTCTTCTTATTTAAATGGTCATAATTAAATTACGTCGTCTTTGTACTAACTTCATTATAAAGATGAAAATACAAAGAAAAAAAGTAAGAGAGAAAGGAAGGAAAAGGAAGGCAGAGAGTCATATTACAACATAGGGGTGTGATATACACACACCCCTTTTTACTTCTCCCACACATTTTTGGTTTTCGGTCATTGGATCGGATGAATTGAAGAAAATCAACAGACATAAATTAATAAGGAGTGTGTGAGAAGTAAAAAAAAGTGTGTGGATAGCACACACCTATAACATACTCTCCTCCTCAAAAAAGCAAGTTAGGACCATACACCGATACGGTGAGTGACTGAGAAAAAGCCAAAAGCCGCTGTTGAACTACTATTTAGAAAAACCATAATTCAGAAATAGGGATACTAGAAAAGAAGAACCAAGTGGTGTGATCGGTTTCAGAAACTTTTACCAAAAAATAAGAGAGATCCATAAACACATGATCTAACCCTCTTAAAATTTCAACTTAATCCATCTTATGCCAACCCACTGAGCTATTTCATCCAAATTTTGTTTGTTCATCTTACTCTACTAGAAAATGGCTCTAAAAGAGACCATTTAATTAGAGACATATATAAACGACTCATTTAAAAGTGTACTTAAAATATTTTTGGTGAAATTGATTTTTGAAGCATCAGATATGTGCTTCTTGCGGAAAGCACTTCAAGTGTTTTTACAAAATCTATTTGAATTTTAAAAATTAATTTCTAAAGCATTTTTACAAAACACTTTCCGTCATATTAAAAATACTTTCAATCAACTCAAAAACAGTCTTTTCAAAACACTTTCCGTCATATTAAAAATACTTTCAATCGACTCAAAAACAGTCTTTTCAAAATTCTAGAGGGGACAGATTAGTACAAATCCATGCCTAAAAGTGTAACGTGATTGACATCAGTACCTTATCTTTATTGGAAGAGACCCTCTCTTGAGCTCAGGATGGAGATTCTCCTTACCAGCCCATTTGGGCCGTTCAAATTTAATCCAACGGTTGCAATTATTATAACTTTTAGAGGATCCCTCTTTAGAGCCGTTGAATTAAATTTGAACGGCATAGATGGGCTGTTTAGGAGGATCCCCATTATGAGCTCAGGAGAGAATCCTCTTCCATCTTTATTAACATGAAAAATGAAAAAGGAGGGGATGAAAGATGATGAAAAGAGGAAGAAGGAGGGGATGAAAGATGATGAAAAGAGGAAGGAAGATAATTCTAATAGAAAGTATTTGACATTTTGTTGTATAGGTGTCAGATACAATGCAAACTGGGCACTGATCAATGTGAAAAGTGCCTAAGCGTGTTACGTTTACCTACTTGCCGTGGCAATACGCACATGTCGGTGCTTGTTTTTTGGGGGACAAAGCACATGTCACTGCCTACTAAGACAAAATAAAAAGACAAAATAAAAAGACAAAATAAAATAGTGAAATTTCTCTATATCAGTCCCTTGGGTATAAAACTTCTCAGTTCATAATATTTCATGAAAAATAAGGAGAAAATTAGAATTTTTTACAATTTTCATATCTTTTCGACTAAACTTTGTGCATTTTCATGATCTAATTTAACTGCTGTGACCAATAGCCAACTCAGTATTTTTTGTATTTACTTACATATATTACTATTGTTTTTTTAAATTAAATTGCTAATTATTAATTTCTAAATTTATCATTTTAATTGTTTGATGCATTTTTTTAGGAAACTTTAACAAAAAGCTCCCGTTACTATTCACTTAACGAAAAACCATATTTTTACACAAAAAAGTCAATCCTGCTATCATTCACTTTACTCATTATTTTGTCCTTATCGTTAAAATTCAAAGTTTTCAAGCTTTTATTATTATTATTATTTTAATTTGGTGGGGATATTAGTTATTAACTCTATTAATCTATTATCTTTTTTTCCAAAAATTTTTTTATGATCAATATAAATTTTTTGTCCTAATAATATTAAATTTTTTGTTTTCAAACTGTTTGTTTTTTCTTCCAAATGTTGGATTTGCTTTTATAAAAATCATTGGTTGGTACGTTTAATTTGAAACATATCAATATTGTTGTCCATCCTATTTTCTCTTAATATATTAAAATAAATTTTATATTGGTACGTTGGTTTTAAAAATACTTATAACCGTTTTTAGAACAAAAATATTTTAATTGTAGGTAATCATTGCTAAATTGTAGGAATTATCTAAAATTAAATTGTATCTAACTATGTTTTCTTTTGGGGTGTGCTATCCACACACCCTTTTTTACTTCTCACACACTCTTGTTAATTTCTGTCCGCTGATCTTCTTCAATTCATTTGATCCGACGGCCGAAAACTAAAAAGGTGTGGGAGAAGTAAAAAGGGGTGTGTGGATATCACACCCCTTTCTTTTACAGTTATCTCTAAAGGGTGAGAGAGGAATCAAAAGGAAAAATTTGAAAACTTAGGATTCCACCAGAATAAGAAAAATTAACCAAAAGAAGAAAAAATTGTTAACAAATGATTATCCCATTTTGTTCATATCAGGCACCACGTCCCAAAAGCAATTAGAAATCTAATTCAACCAAAAATTAAAATCTCTTGGATTTGTACATCAAACAAGAGAAAGAAACTCCTTGGTAGCAGATGTGATCCTCGATGGCAGATCCGTCGTGATGGACTAAGAGAAAGAATAGGAGGAAGCCGAGGTGGTGTTGAGGGGGAGCGAAATGTGCAATTGCACAGAGTCTCCAAATTTGAAGGGCCCCCAAAAATTGTTGGTATCTTATATTTATATGTAATAATGTTATATATTAAAAATATACTTTTATTAGTACTTTAAAATCTTATAGTGTACTTTTTATAAGTAATTTTTTTTCTTTCTAAATATAAAAATTTGAAGTGCACAATGAGATAGTAGGAGTGCCAATAACAACACCTTAAAAAACGATTTTCTTTTCAGTTTTATTATATAATAATGTTATATATTCAAGTGAAACTTTAAAGTTAGAGTTTTTGAAGCTTTTTTTTTTTTCTTTATTTGATTGCTTAAGATTGAACTGTTTTTTATTATTTAGTGAAGGTTATGTTTGTAACTCTTTTTACTTATTTAATAACATTTGTAAACTTACCATCAATGAGTCCTAAAGGTTGTTTTGATTTAAGTTATTATTTTATAGTACCAATATATTGTCCTACTTTAGAAAAAATAAAAACTATCTTAAAAACGGGCTATTTTATAAATTTCGCATAGAGCCCTCGAAATCTCAGAGACGACCCTGGAGAGGAGACGGTCGCCACCGGGAGAAAGAAGGAGAGAGAGGGAGGGGAGGGCTGGGTTATTTCACAGAGAGAAGGAAAAGAGATGGTGATCTGATCATCTGAGAGAGTTTGTTTAAAATATTCACCGTTAAGATTGATCTAACGGCTCAAAATTGCAGCGCATTAGGCCTAGGGCACCTGAGATTTTGCGGAAATGATTTCAATTTTCAGAGGAATTGGCTATCGGACCCAAATTTGATATATATATATATATCCCAATCCTGCGTGCATGGCTGCATGCATATTGCATACATATGACAGACCAGATAACAGTGAAAGCAATCGCCCGCATGTTATCAATACCCAACAATGTGTTCACATCACACGCATCATTGCCATCTGAGGCTGATCGATCTCGATCCAGAAGCTATCATTATCTGCGTAATTTAGGTACACTACCAATTCGGGGTTGTTTAGAACTGCTTTTAAAATGATTGAAAACGTTTTTTGAGTAAACATTTTTGGATTCTAAAAGCAAGTTATTTTTGAAAGAATCGTCAGTTATTTGTTTCTTGCATGAAACAATAAAATGTTTTTTCAAGACTCATTTGCTTTTTACTAAGAATTGGTCACCAAAAGTGCTTCTAATTATTGTAAAAGCACTTCCAAATAAATCATAAATTTTCAACACGCGTGGTTTACACATGAAAAAATTAATTGATTTTCTCAATAAATAAATAAATAAAGTTTTTTTTTTAGTTATGACACATTACTTTATACAAAATCTTACTTTAGTCCATGGACTTTGTTTTGTCTAATTATAGCACTTGCACTCATTTTTCGTGTCTCGTTTCATCCTGTTTCGTTATCTTTGTCGTATAAGCTGTTAAGAGAAATGTGAAGGAGATTCTCCATGGATTCATCTCTCAACTCATGTTTTACCACAATGTTTATAGTGGAAAATTAACGTTTAATTGTGAGATGACAGAGGATCCATGAAAGAGTTCCATTTTTTACAGAGTCGCCTTAACATTTCTCAACTGTTAATTGATGATGTGGCCGAAAGATATGTAGGGTTTGCTTTTCTACTTTGTTTACTGAAACTGCACCACTCAACTTTCTACTCAAAACACAATGGCCAAACAATTTCTCCAACTTAATTATTCTCATTTAGTCCGCAAATTTCACACTTAAGTAGTTTCCAAAATCAAATAGAGACTGGTTATTGTATATATTAACACTCTAGATCATTGTATTTTTCTTCAAGTGAAAAAAAAATTAGAAAAAAAATTGCATGATAGTTATTTTTTAGCGTCCATATAACAATTCATTTATGTTATAACATGTGGATATGCTGGTTTTTTTTATCTTTGATCAATGACATATCAACTTTATCGTCCACTCGTATTATAATATAAGCATAACAAACATCGTGTGATTGTGTGATCAGCACACATAAAATTTTCCACCAAATAAGGTAACTATATTTTTTTCTTGTTTTACACTTGTGTCTTTTGTTCAAAGTCCATTAATAACAATTATAATTTTTCATGTTTTAACATTTTGTTTATTCATGCTACTTAATGTTACGGTTTAATGGTATTACTCTCTATTTATAAGTGAAATTATAGATTCAATTACGTATGTACCCTTAATGCAAGTAATATATCGTTGTATTAACAAAAACTCTACTATCCTAATCCTTGCTGCCCCCACACCTAATGTGTGCCCTGTCGCCCAATAACTAAAAACACAACCAAATCACAGCAACCAGCCATACAAAGCCACCGCCTACCTCAATTATTCGAATAATTTCTTCACTTTATATTGCAGAAAACAAAAAGTTAAAAAAAAAAAAATCAGTGGCAAGATTGGTAAAATACCCACAAAAGAAGGACGTTTATTGCGCAAAGATCAAGCGCGTCAGAGATATCATATTCTGGGGAATATTTGTTTTTTCCAACAAAAACAAAAAGCCGAATTCATAAAACCCTAATTGAGAACCTTATCATTTTATATTGTACCTCCAGAAAAACAAAATAATAAATAATAAATAACTATAATCAGAGTCATAGAGAAAGTCCGAAAGTGGGAAAGAAAAGCAAAAGCAAAGCACACAGCCAACCGCGTCACTACTAAGCGCAACAATTCGATTCTTTTTGTGAAAACTTTTCTTTATGGGCTCGTTTGTAATTGATTTTAAAATGATCGAAAATATGTTGAGATAAAATAATATAGATTTTAAAAATACTTAAAATGTTTACTGCAGAAACATCGGTTTTATATGCTTCTTGTAAGAAACATTAAAGTATTTTTTTTCAGTATTTACTTGAGTTTTATTAAGTATTGATTCAAAAAATATTTCTTTCAAAAACGTTTTCAGCAATTTCAAAAGTATATCAAACGAGTCTTACATAATATCTCTTTTAGAGCCGCTTTCAATCATTTATATAAATTTTTACATTTATAATATGAGTAAAACGGTAATTGGCAATCACTTTTTTTTTTAAAAGGGGACAACTGGTGGCAAGTTATAGTTATTTACCCTTCTGGGGCCGGGAAGACTCATAGAGATAGAGGTATTTTAGCCTTCTCCTGGCCACAAGTCTGACTTTCACACCAGCAGCGGATTTCGAACCCGAAACCTCTAGTTTTTTATTTTAAGGAAACCTCGTAATCTGTCATTTACCACTGAACCACCAGCTCGTGGTTTCTAGTAATAATCACATTGAAAGTCAACTCTTTTTGTGTTGCACCCGATTAATTTACCAAACAATATTTTAATTAAATTTAATAACCTGAGTTAACATAATTAATTATTAAAGAATAAATTAATATTCGTGGCATTATATAAACCAGCCAGAACCGAGACTGTGTGGTCTCTGTCTCAGAGTGTCCTTAAACCGCTTGGAAACTCGCTCGCTGGCGGCTCGCTCATTCATATCGCCTCCTTAGGTTTCGTTGGTTCATTCCTTTGGTGCGTTTGGCTATGGCGGACGAGATTGTGGTGGGGTCTGCTGATTTGCCCTTGAAGAGGCCCAGGGAGGAAGAAGAGAACGGCGCGGAAGCTGCTGCTTCAGCCGTGTCCATGGAGACTGACGGTGGCAAGGAGCCGGATTCTGTCTCCGCTGTTATTCCCGGCTGGTTTTCTGAGATTAGCCCAATGTGGCCAGGTTGGTTTTCTCTTCCATTCCCATTTATTTTGTCGCAATAACTTGTGTTTGGAAGCTCAGAAATTGTGGGAAAGTTTCCAAATAGTGTATTTATAGCTATAAATTTTATGAAACCATTGGTGGGTTTTCTGAATCGTTGTTTGTATGCCTGTTGGGGATTAATGCTTGCTAATGAAATCTTGGAAATGGGTTTTTGCACAGAATAACAGTTTAGGCTGAAACTAATAGATTATGCCATTTTATATGGACCACTTATTGGTTGGTTAGAGTAATATTGATTATTCAGTTTTTTGTTAGATATTCAAACACATTTATTAGTTCATGTGCTCGGTTCGTGTTGATAATTATAGCGTTTCTTTCTCCAAAGTCACATTAGGTTTTCACGTCGATTTTCGGCATTGTTTTAGTCTACGTCTGGGCCTTATGTTCCACGAAAATCTGTGTTCGATTGCCTTTTTCGTGAAGTTCTAGATTCGGGGTCTATGGTATTCCAAACCCAGGAATTATAGCCTATAGGATATAGAGCATATGATAAATTTCACTCCCCTGCTTTCTTATATGTCATCAAGTGTTGGAATGCAAGGTATACTGCTTGATGTTGCAATGCGTAGCGGTTATGGGTCACTTGCAAGGATGGTCACATGCTGCAATTTGCACTCTTTCTAACTCTAGCGAATAATTTCTCATCAATTGTTTGTTCAAGTTATAGTGTGTATTGCTTGATGTTTAAATCATAAGATTAACAATCTGATGCTTAGCAAATGAGAACAAGGATTAATCGGTGTTTTGTTGATTGTTTATTGTATCTTCCCATTGTTTGGTAGACTGATTATAGAACTAGACGGCATATTGTATGGAAATTGATTTATACATGATATTATGCAGGAGAGGCACACTCCTTGAAGATAGAGAAGATTTTGTTTCAAGGAAAGTCCGACTATCAGAATGTGATGGTCTTCCAGGTAATTGACGTTTCTCAGAAGATGTTAGTGTTACTTTTTCTATTCACTTCTATTTCTAATTGTCTCAATTGATTCCACGATTTCTGTTTACAGTCAGCGACATATGGAAAGGTTCTTGTCTTAGATGGGGTGATTCAGTTAACTGAAAGGGATGAATGTGCCTATCAAGAAATGATCACTCATCTCCCACTCTGCTCAATTCCAAACCCAAAGAAGGTTAATGTTGTATTCTGTTGAACTACCATTTACTAAAACTGTGCTTTGACTATTGTTTTTTAAACAATAAACTGTGAGTTGTTTGAGCATTGTGAGTCATTTTTGAAGTCTAATACTTTGATGAACCCTGTTTCTGTTTACAATCGGTTTTGTCTATTAATCATCTTTCCAAATTGGTTTTCTTTAGGTTTTGGTTATTGGTGGGGGAGATGGTGGGGTACTGCGGGAAGTGGCTCGCTATGCTTCAGTTGAGAAGATTGATATATGTGAGATCGATAAGATGGTGGTTGATGTAAGTAATAATGATGATATCTTTGGGCTTGTTCTGTTTGTTAATTTTAATGTATCAATTATTCAAAGTAGCTAGTGGAATATTTTGTGTACACATAAATTCGTTACTCGAATGAATTTGCTTTGACTGGAACATGCATGTTACCATGTGGTTCTCATTTGACATAGCGTCTGTCAATATGCACAATAGGACTAGAGACTTCTGAATTTTATTGGATGAAATGATAACAGATTTATTATTCTTCTGCATTCCAGGTGTCTAAACAGTTTTTCCCTGATGTAGCTATTGGATACGATGACCCACGGGTCACACTTCATGTTGGTGATGGTAAGATCAGCTTGTTCTTCGTCTGTCTAATTTTTCGTGCCTTTCATTTCGTTTCTTGCAAATGACTTGCTCATAAACTTTCTCTTAATACCGTAGGAGTTGCGTTTTTGAAGGCCGTTCCTGCAGGAACTTATGATGCAGTAATAGTGGACTCTTCTGACCCAATAGGTATTAATAAGAAACTACATGCATCTCACTCCCAATAGAAAGATGAGAGTTGTGAGTTTACTGGTTTTAATGTTTGTTTTCAATCAGGTCCTGCGAAAGAACTTTTTGAGAAGCCCTTTTTCCAGACAGTAGCTAATGCTCTTCGTCCAGGAGGAGTTGTGTGTACACAGGCAGAAAGTATATGGCTTCACATGGACATCATTGAGGATATTGTGGAAAACTGTCGTGAGGTATTCAAAGGCTCTGTCAACTATGCATGGACTACAGTCCCTACATATCCAAGGTATCTCTCTCTCTCTCTCTCTCTCATGTACACACAAACAGGTGTACAAGGATGTGCCTGCATGACCACATTTGTGTTTATAACTTGTTTAATTGCGGGTTTTTTTTCATTTTGCAATATACTAGGTGGTATGGTATCACAGCTAATGGTTTCAAACGTGTGCAACATGTGACTTAGAGACCACCATATTTTTTCCAGAGTTAGCTTAATCTGTTGTTTGTTTTTTCTGAAAGCGATAATTCTATCACCTACACGGCCATCAGTTATAAATTTTCTTCCATTATCACAACTTTGTGTTGTGCTGTATGTAGTAGAATATTAATTATCTATGTTGGTTTGCTGGTCCGTCATTAAATCCGATTGGAAATGCTCTTATCTTACTTCTGTTTTTGCTTTTCATTTCTGTTTCAGTGGGGTGATTGGTTTTATGCTTTGTTCTACCGAGGGACCTGCTGTGGATTTTAAGCACCCTGTGAATTCAATTGATGCATCAAAACGACCCTTAAAATTTTACAACTCAGAGGTGTGATTTTGCTTTTTCTTGTTTTCGTTGAGCTCCGTCAACATGATCCCTATGTCTCTCAGATTGAACTTTTTTCTCTCTCTCATTTTCAGATTCATACAGCTGCTTTCTGTCTACCATCTTTTGCGAAGAAGGTGATTGACGCAAAAGCAAAGTGAGGAACACTTTCAGTAGCATCCAGCAAGCAGATTTGTTGTTGCCGAGCACCTGCTTATGCGTAGTTGAAATAGTTTAATCCAGAGCAATGGACCATGGAATAATTTGATATTTGAATTGCTGTTCCCAATTGGGATTATTGGAGCTGCAGTAGTGATATCAACAGTGTTTTCGAAGATCGTCTTTCCTAATGACTAGTTACAGAGATGGTTATATATATGAAATCTTGTTTTTGCCTCCATTTAATCTTAAATTAGATCATACTTTCCTGCAAATGCGTGATTTTTCAACAGGTCCGGACATCAGGTCCTTCGTCTGGCGGAACACGAACCTCATACGCCGTTTTGGCATTCCTCAAACCATTGTCTCCGAAAGCTTCATCGCCTCCTTTCCTCCCCAAACTCTGCCTTTTGCAGTTGTTGAAGTAAACCACGAAGACAACCCACTTCATCACATTCACGAAGCAGAAAACTCCCGCATGAGCAACAACTCCGTTCCTCCTTCCACAGCATGTGAAAAACCAGCACGACCCTCTTAAAGCGAGTCCGAAAACAAAGAAAACGAATGAAATAACGAGTCCTTGACGCCGTCGCCGCTCGCTACCTCCGATTAGAGAAGCTGAGAGCATCAATGCATTAGCTCCATGTTTATCCTCCAGTACTGAAATCACAATTGCCATGTTCCATATAGAGCTCCATTCTAAATATTTTGCCAGCAATGCCATACAAGCTGCCCTATAAAACACTCCAAAATACATATTATATTTACCCCCTAAGTTCCTCAGTATTACGTAGTAGATTGATGCTAACCATGTTGATCCAAGTAGAGTACAAGTTGAGAAGAAAAGAACCCAGATGGACGTGACGACGGTGCCTCTCAAACCGGCTCTGATTGCCGGTTTTCGCTCTGGACGATGGATCTTTGATGCCAAATCAACGGTGACATAAACGGAGCAAAGCTCTAGGAGACGAAAAGGCACAAGGTAGAGAATTCCCAGTTGGATCAAGTTGTTGGAAAATATAACGATCGTTCTTGTGGCTGTATGGAGCAGTGTTTGCCAATGGTACCCGAAGGAATCGGGGTGTTGATGGTGTACGAATTCCGAGATTCGGACCAGGGTTTTCTGGAGCAATAGTTCATAGTAGAGTAAGAAGCAGAAGAGAGGGAGAGAGGTGAGAGAGGTGAGCAGAATAAAGTGGGTATTCTTGTAGGTTAAGATTAGAGGTTGTTTCAGTATGTCAAAGAACCCTAACTTTTGCTTCACCATGATATGGTTGCTTTCCATATCAACAACCTTCACCAGCTACAAATTATGCAGGGGATGCTTCCTTAATTATATGAAGAGGAAGTGATTTCCGTCCAAGCGTATTTGTTTTCAATCCAAATGCCGGAAATAAACAAGTGTGCATGATTAAAAATGGAATTTACGGAAAGCACTTCTCATCTAAAAAGATTTATTGAGCAAGTCAATCACAATGGATTGAGAAGACTTGGTTTGGCTTCAACACAGTGGGCATCAAGTCATTGGCTTGGTTGGTATTTGACAATGATACTATACCTGTTGGGTAACGAGGTTTCAGCTTCCACCCGTTGACATTTGACTTAACATTGTCAGAAAAACGAAGGAAAAATTATTGAGAAACCGTTTTTTTAGACCATAAGTGAAAGCAAATACAAAGGTTTACTTAGGAAGCACTTGAAATTTAACGTGGACCTTACAAAGCTCTTTTGGAGCAGCATGACGATTGGTATATAAGAATTGAGGAGCAAAGGAATGAGGGTGATGTCACAAGACTTTTACTGATGCATCATCTCTTGAAAGGGAGGGCCAACCAAGAACGTTGGTTTTTTAATTTCAAAATGTGGTTTTTCGTTAAAATGAACAGTATAAGGACTATTTCGTTAAAGTTTCCTTAAATGAAAGGAAATCTTGAAATCCTACGGGTGGAGTTGGGATTCTTTATAGCCTTTTTTTTTTTTTATGCATATCAATATTCTGAAATCCTATAAAATCTCTTATTCAATGAAGTCCTTCAAAATATATGACTTTTTGAATATCTATAGATTTGTATGAACTCTTTAAAAGTCTTTTAGAATTCTAGTCAACTACACTTAGATTTCGATGCATTGATTGCACCATGATTTCAAAGTTTTTTAAAATCCTCCTTTGCAATCCTAGTTGACTACACCTACCATGGTTCTAAAAATCTCTTAAAATCCTTCTAAATCATAATTTGACGACACCCAATAAGGGTTTCAATATGCTTCTTAAAAAACACTTTTATGAACTTATGAGCATAGTTTTTTTCGACAGAAAAAGCCCCGAACGAGCCCTTAATCGTTAAAAGTTCTCTTAGGGGAGTAATTGTTAGGTTTAACTAATCATAATGGTTCCACTTAGTACTAAGATTTAGTGGTATTTCTCTTCACTTGTAAGTGAGAGGTCTTAGGTTTGATTTTTGTCAAAGGTGAATTTGAACTACATTATTATTGCTTACCTATTGTGAGACTTAGCCCACACCGAGTTTAAATAATATCGTTTGTTCAAAAAATACTAACCAGAATGGTGCATAACATTTTTAAATATATTAATATATTTATATTAAAATCTCTCACTTGTAACTGAAGAGAAATACTATTGAATCGTAATCCTGAGTGGTTGGTACATCACATCTTTAACATGGCTTTATTATTTGGTCATTTGTTGCCCGACTTCTGCATATTTGAGCCCAAAAGAAAACAGGTATTATGATAAAGCCCAAAGTAAGAAATATGGTAGCCCAATTGTTTCCAAAGCATTCTGGACTAAGGAGGCCCAATGTGCTAATGTGGAATCTGAAACTCGTGATGAAAATACAGATCTTGAAGCTCCACTTCCAAATGAACTAAAAAGTTGCAGCAAAAATGTTAATACAATATATGGGAGAATAAATTAATTGTGATCTCGCAATTCACGATATTCAAACTTAAAACTTCTTATTTACAAGTAAAGAGAAATATCATTAGGCTGTATCTTTTCAGCTCATTAAATCCCACATTTTGCAGTTGCGTTACCAAATCACGTGTACAACCCACGTGATCACAAGAAACACCCAACGCTTTAAAAAAGAGAAAAACTAATGAAAAGAGCTTGAAAACTTTGAATTTTAATCAAAATGACAAAAAAGTGTTGTAAGTGAATAGTATCAGGAGTGACTTTTTAAAGTAAAGATGTTATTTTCGTTAAAAGTGAACAGTACTGGAAATGTTTCGTTAAAATTCTCTTAAAAAAAGTCCTTCCCTCCCGTTTGGGACCATATTTTTCTTTTAAGTTGAGTCTTCTTCTTTTTAAAATTGAAGTTTTAGTCCCTCACTCTACACGTGAGGATAGATTTACAAAGTGAAAACATAAGCACTTGCCGCTCGTAATATGTTTGGATGAGAGAAATAAACTTGAAATTTTAACAAAAGTCAGAATTTATAACTTGACATGTTCATAAACATATAAATTTAGAATTTTCGCTTGAAAAAAAAAGTTGGAATTTGGAACCTCCAATTTCCAAGTTTATTCTATGTAAATAGTCGTTAATTCTAAACTTCTCTGAGAGAGAGTTTAAAAATAAAAAAAATTATGTATTCAATTTTTAGAATGAACTGCAAAACATTAGGCAACAGGATCTTAAATGCACTAGATGATCATTACAGAAATATAAACTGCCTCACTTAAGTTGTCACTTCTTATTACATCCTCTCATTCAAATGTGCGATAACAGAAGATCATAAGGCATTCTCTTATGATTTTTAGTGTCTCCCAATTTTATTTATTTTTATTAAAAGTATCTATTTGTCTGTTTCTCAAAAAAAAAAAAAAAAAAAAAAAACTAAAAAATCATAATCCAAGGTCTAGACAAGTTGATAAGAAAAGACCAAGATGAATGTGACACAAGTTCACCAAAATTCAAAATTAAATGCACTCTAGTGACACAGCAACTAATTGTATCCTTTACTGTTGTTTTCGCTTTCTATATCTGCAATCAATATCCTCTAATGCCGTTTTCACGTTTTATATTTTCCTTGAAGAGAAAGTTATGAGTTTAAATATAAAGATAATAAATAAAAGATTATATTTAAGATTTATCGTGTGGCAAAGATTGTAGTGCCATTCAAAAAGGTTTATTGACAAACAAAATCATGCACAAGTTTTTCTTGAAATTTAGACCCATGGGTATCTGTTTGGACCCAAAATTACATCATCGGCCTGTGCAATCAAGATTATTGAGTGAGCATAACTTTCAATCGTCGGATGGAAAAATCAAGATAATTTTGTTATTAAATGATAATATTATGGTTTTTATCATAATAATTATCTTTTAATATGAATTGTCTTGGCATATTCTTAAACAGGATAGATAAGATGCAAATTATATTTCCAAGCAAGCAGTACAGTTCAAATGGACTTGGGGTTCTTGTTATTAGATTGGAGCAGCATGGTGCAGGATGTATGGTTTTGGGATGATGATGAAGTCAAGATAATGATGCAAATTGGAATGTCATTGTTGCATGGGAATTTGGACTATAGAGATCCACATAAACTGCGATTTAGGCATTTAAATATTAAAACCAATCTTTGGATTAGATTGGTGCTATGCAAAAGATAAGGAAGGAGGACAATAGGCTAATAAAGTTTTACACAAACAGATGGATAAGTCCTCCAATAAAGCACGTAGCAATGAGGGAAGGATATGCATGGGGACAATAATTGGGTACTCACTGGAGAATACTCAACTTACTGACTATCCTACATGGCCCAATACAAATTTAACACATGTCAAATGAATTTCACCCCAAACTCTTCCTATTTTCGTAACCAAACAAGCACCATCTCATTCCTCCCTTCTTGCCGTGCAGACAACCCACTCTCTTCTCCGGCAATTTCGCCTCTCTGCTCCTCGGTGAGACCAACACCTATCTTCTCTGGCGAGACCAACTTTAAATCCCTTAGTTCTCCGATGAGCCCACCCCAATCCCTTTCTTCTCAAGCGAGCCCACCCCCAAACCTTTTCTTCATCGGCGAGCTCGCTCAAATCCCTTACTTCCCCAACAACTAGGGGTGGGTTCAAAAAATCGAAAACCGAAAAAAATAAAAAACCAAACCAAACCGAAATCGAAAGAACCGAACCAAATTGAAAAAACCGAACTGAACCGAATTCTTTTGGTTCAGTTCAGTTTCGGTGGTCTGGAAACCGAACTGAACCAAACCAAATTAATTAAATTATTATTATTTATTTAATTACATGTTTTGGGTATTATTTTCTAAACCCAAGTTGTAAGCCCAATGTGTTGCCAAACTTTAAGCCAAAAATATTAAAAAAAAAACCTTTAGAAACTCTAAACCCTAACCTATTATTTTTTCCCCCTTCTTTTCTTTCACCCTAGTTTATTCAAGTGATTTTGCCAATATTCAAGCAATTTTATTCTCATGGACCAGTTGCTTTAAACTTTCCTTTAAATTTATTCACTGTTCTGTGTGATCTTATTTTACTTCCAAAGGAATATCCAGTGGAACACACAAGATTTTACAACAATTTGGATCCTCACAACGCAAGCGTGAACTCCATAAAACCTAGGACACCAACTAGATTCCTCAGTTCACCACAATATTCATTGTTTTAATGGTTGAAGCACATTTAACAGTCAAATGTTTAAGTTGCTACACACTTTGAAGTTTCTAGAGGTAAAATTGGTGATGTTAAGGAGAGTAGCTACATCTTTATGCATTTGTCAAGTTTAACTTATGTTATGATTGTGTTGGAGATGTTAAAATTTTAAATTTCAATTTTTGAAAAAAAAAAAACCGAAAAAAAAAGAACTGAACCGAAATTTTGGTTTGGTTTCGGCAAAAAACGGAACCGATTTGAACTGAACCCAACCCTACCAGCAACCCTAACTCCACCCATATCTCATTCGACGACCTCAACTACCCTAACCATTCTATTCGTCGGTGAGTCCAACATCAACCGTCTCTTTGACGATGTCCCACCTAGTCCTCATTGACATTGATCCCACTTCAGTCCTTTTTGATGGGGTTGTTGTTGGGGTGCACGGAGAAAACAAAGCTTGAGGGTGAGGGAGATGATTGATGTTTGGTTACAAAGATAACCAATGTTTGGGATGGTTTTAGATAAGACAGGTTGGCCTATCCTCATTGGCCCACATTATGAAGTCAGTAAATTGGGTACTTGCCAGTGAGTACCCAAGTATTGTCCTATGCATGGTACGATGCCATCAAATATCAGAATTGTTTCTTGGGGCCATTATCACAAATGCATGTGGTCTACATCAGGGATTTGGGATTTTGATGTCGCATATTATGTGGAGAAGGTGGTAAAATCCCGATTGAACTTTACAAAGTTACTAGGCCGTGCTAGGCAAAAAATGAAACCTATAAATACAAAGGCAGTGGCAACGGAAAGCCCTTCCAATTCAACACACAAACTGCCATGCACAAACTCTCGCTCTACGCGAAACCTCTCAACAATCTTGAGATTTTTATTTTCTTCTTCCCGCCGACACATCTTCAGTTTGGATAAACAACACTGTAAAGGCAACTGGCGACATCTTCAGTTTGGATAAACAACAATGGAACCGTAGAGTCAGCCGATTAAGGAGCATCTTTAGTTTGGATAAACAACATTGTTTCTCGGCCGATTGATTACCTATCCAAGTCTCGGTACAAGAATTTTTGAGTTCTTGTTGGTAGAGGTCATCTCATTAACCTTCTCGGTGAAGTGAGGTGTTACTAGGTTACTACATTCGGCACATTGAAAATCGAATTTGATATTGAACTTCACAAATCTAGTAGCCTTGTCTCCAGGCTCTAGAACCCGAAGGCCTAGACGTGTTCCTTCCTTAGTCGCAATTGCGAGATCAAGAAGTCAGCAGCGCGCTCAATGCAACATCAACACATTTTACTCCCCGGCCAAGCTTGGTCAATAAGTTGGCACGCCCAGCACACAACTGAATGACGTAGTTAGCTTATTAATTACTCGGCATGCATGCCATGTAGGCTTGATAGTTTTTAGGATCAACAGTATCACAACACATTATTCCCAAGTAGAAGATTGATACTTAGATATTAGTCCAAGTATTATACAAAAATTGTTGATAAGAAAATGACCAAGATGAATGTGACAAGGGTGCCCCCCTAAATTCAATATGGTTTGTTGACACACTCAACCTGGCTACCATTCATTTTCCTTTCATGTATCTTTGATCCAAAGTAAATGGTCCCAAATCAGAATGAGATTTTTAAATTATGTTTGGTACTCTATTTGAATTCAGTTTTTTAAATTGAAAAACATCTTTCAAGTTTTAGGCTTTAAAAACTTGTTAGTTATGAATATTTTTAAAAACTGAACTCAAGTCTAACTTAAGAAAATAGTTTTTTTTTTAACACCAAAAGCAAATTTTTAGAGTTTTTAAACTTAAAGCTCACTCTTTTTTTTTTCTCCTTCCTTCTCACTATGGATATCTATATCTCTTTTTTTTCTTCTTTCTCTCTCCACTTTGTCTCTCCCTCCTTTGATCTTCCCTCTTCATTCTCTTTCCTCCTCTCTATCTCCTATTTCTCTCCTCTGATCCTCTCTTCTTCTTTTTTTCTTTCTCTCCTGTCTCCTCTTTCTCCCTCTCCTCCGACTCCTTATCTTTGGATCTTTTTTACAGTTTAAGGTTTAAGATTTGAAATCATTTTAAATTTCATACCAAACAAGTTTTTGAAGTTGTTTCAATAGATGTTCTTAAAAAGTGCTTACAGAAATGACGAAATTTTTGTAATAGGATACCAAACAGATCCTTAGCTATCTCCGGTTGTATATTTTTTTGTTTTTGTCACCCTTATACGCTACTTAATCACATAACAAGAGAGATGAAATTAACTATCCTCATATGTATATTCTGACACGCTCCAAACCCAATATCCCCAAATATCAGGGCAGACACGTGCTGGCCGACTCCCGAGGGTGACGAAGCCATTAAAAACATGCATACCGATAAACTATGTAACTAGAAAGAAATACACTAGTGCATAATTGTGTTCAAAGCATTCAACTAATAAAAAATAAAGTGAAAGAATTATGATAGAAAGGTACTAACCTTCTTTTGCGAAGAAGGTGATTGACGCAAAAGCAAAGTGAGGAACACTTTCAGTAGCATCCAACAAGCAGATTTGTTGTTGCCGAGCACCTGCTTAAGCGTAGTTGAACTAGTTTAATCCAGAGCAATGGACCATGGAATAATTTGATATATGAATTGCTGTTCCCAATTGGGATTATTGGAGCTGCAGTAGTGATATCAACAGTGTTTTCGAAGATCGTCTTTCCTAATGACTAGTTACAGAGATGGTTATATATATGAAATCTTGTTTTTGCCTCCATTTAATCTTAAATTAGATCATATTTTCCTGCAAATGCGTGACTTTTCAACAGGTCCGGACATCAAGTCCGTCGTCTGGCGGAACACAAACCTCATACGCCGTTTTGGCATTCCAACCATTGTCTCCGAAAGCTTTACCGCCTCCTTTCCTCCACAAGCTCTGCCTTTTGCAGCTGTTGAAGTAAACCACGAAGACAACCCACTTCATCACATTCAAGATGCAGAAAACTCCCGCATGAGCAACAACTCCGTTCCTCCTTCCACAGCATGCGAAAAACCAGCACGACCCTCTTAAAACGAGTCCGAAAACAGAGAAGACGAGTGAAATAACAAGTCCTTGACACCGTCGCCGCTCGCTACCTCTGATTAGAGAAGCTGAGAGCATCAATGCATTGGCTCCATGTTTATCCTCCAGTACTGAAATCACAATTGCCATGTTCCATATAGAGCTCCATTCTAAATATTTTGCTAGCAATGCCATACAAGCTGCCCTATAAAACACTCCAAAATACATATTATATTTACCCCCTAAGTTCCTCAGTATTACGTAGTAGATTGATGCTAACCATGTTGATCCAAGTAGAGTACAAGTTGAGAAGAAAAGAACCCAGATGGACGTGACGACGGTGCCTCTCAAACCGGCTCCGGCTCTGATCGCCGGTTTTCGCTTTGGACGATGGCTCTTTGATGCCGAATCAACGGTGACATAAACGGAGCAAAGCTCTAGGAGATGAAAAGGCACAAGGTAGAGAATTCCCAGTTGGATCAAGTTGTTGGAAAATATAACGATCGTTCTTGTGGCTGTATGGAGCAGCGTTTGCCAATGGTACCCGAAGGAATCGGGGTGTTGATGGCGTACGAATTCCGAGATTCGGACCAGGGTTTTCTGGAGCAATAGTTCATAGTAGAGTAAGAAGCAGAAGAGAGGGAGAGAGGAGAGAAAGATGAGCAGAATAAAGTGGGTATTCTTGTAGGTTAAGTTAAGAGGTTGTTTCAGTATGTCAAAGAACCCTAACTTTTGCTTCACCATGATATGGTTGCTTTCCATATCAACAACCTTCACTAGCTACAAATTAAGCAGGGGAGGGGATGCTTCATTACTTGTATGAAGAGGAAGTGATTTCCGTCCAAGCGCATTTGTTTTCAATTCAAATGCCGGAAATAAACAAGCGTACATGATTAAAAATGGGATTTGTGGAAAGCACTTCTCATGTAAAAAGATTTATTAAGTCAATCACAATGGATTGAGAAGACTTGGTTTGGTTTCCACACACTTGGCGTCAAGTCATCGGCTTGGTTGGTATTTGACAATGATACCATACCTGTTGGGGAATGAGGTTTCAGCTTCCACCCATTGACATTTGACTTAACATTGTCATAAAAACAAAGGAAAAATTCTTGGAAGACCGCCTATTTAGACCATATTTTATAAACTGTATAAAGTGGCGGTTGATAATTGAATTCCATAAGTGAAAGCAAATACAAAGGTTTACTTAGGAAGCACTTGAAATTTAACGTGGACCTTACAAAGCTCTTTTGAAGCAGCATGACGATTGGTATATAAGAAATGAGGAGCAAAGGAATGAGGGTGATGTCACAAGACTTCTACTGATGCATCATCTCTTGAGAGGGAGGGCCAACCAAGGACGTTGGCAGCAGAGAATGATTGATATCCTCAGTGAAGAAGACTTCAGTGTGATTCAGAAAATAGAGGGATTAAATGAAGGGAAATCTTGAAATCCTACGGGTGGAGGTGGAATTCTTTATAGTCTTTTTTTATGCATCTTATTCAATGAAGTCCATCTAAATATATGACTTTTTGAATATCTATAGATTTGTATGAACTCTTTAAAAGTCTTTTAGAATCCTAGTCGACTACACTTGAATTTCGATGCATTGACTGCACCATGATTTCAAAGTTTTTTAAAATTTTCCTTTATAATCCTAGTTGTCCGCACCATGATTCTTAAATCTCTTAAAATCCTTCCAAATCGTAATTTGACTACGCCCAATAAGGGTTTCAATATACTTCTTAAAAAACACTTTTAGTGAACTCATTAGCAGAATTTTGTTCAACAGAAAAATCTCCGAACGAGTCCTCAATTGTTAAAAGTTCTCTTAGGGGAGTAACTGTTAGGTTTAACTAACCAGAATGGTTCCACTTAGTATTAAGATCTAGTGACATTTCTCTTCACTTGTAAGTGAGAAGTCTTAGGTTTGATTCTCGCCAAATGCGAATTTGAACTACATTATTATTGTTCACTTATTGTGAGACTTAGCACACACCTAGTTTAAATAATATCTTTCGTTAAAAAATAAATAAAAAAAACTAACCAGAATGGTGCATCACATTTTTTTTTAATATATTGATATATTTATATTAAAACCTCTCACTTACAATTGAAGATAAATATTATTGAATCGTAATACTGAGTGTGGCATATATCACATCTTTAACATGGCTTTATTATTTGGTCATTTGTTGCCCGATTTCTGCATTTTGAGCCCAAAAGAAAACAGGTCTAATGATAAAGCCCAAAGTAAGAAATATGGTAGCCCAATTGTATCCAAAGCATTCTCGACTAAGGAGGCCCAATGTGCTAATGTGGAATCTGAAACTCGTGATGAAAATACAGATCTTGAAGCTCCACTTCCAAATGAACAAAAAAGTTGCAGCAAAAATGTTAATACAATATATGAGAGAATAAATTAATTGTGATCTCGTCATTCACAATATTTAAGATCTCTTATTTACAAGTAAATAAAAATATCACTAGGTTGTATCTTTTCAGCTTTTTAAATCCACACATTTTGCAGTTGCGTTACCAAATCACGTGGACAACCCACGTGATCACGAGAAACACACAACCCTTTAAAAAAGAGAACTTTAACGAAAAGCTCTCGGTACTGTTTACTTTAACGAAAAATCCATTTTTACACTAAAAAGTCAATCCTGGTACTATTCACTTTACCCTTTATTTTATCCTTGTCGTTAAAACTCAAAGTTTTCAAACCATTTTCATTAGTTTTCCTTTTAAAAAAAAGTTCTTGCCTCCCTTTTGGGACCATTTTTTTTCTTTTAAATTGAGTCTTCTTCTTTTTTAAATTGAAGTTTCAGTCCCTCACTCTACACGTGAGGAGAGATTTACAAAGTGAAAACATAAGCACTTGCCGCTCGTAATATGTTTAGATGAAAGAAAGAAATTTGAAATTTTAACAAAAGTCAGAATTTATAACTTGACATGTTCATAAACAAAGAAATTTAGAATTTTCGCTTGAAAAAAAAACTTAGAATTTGAAACCTCTAATTTCTAAGTTTATTCTATGTAAATAGTCGTTATTTCTAAACTTCTCTGAGTGAGAGTTTAAAAATAAAAAAAAAATAAATAATTATGTATTCAATTTCATTGTTCTTTTTTTTTAAAATGAACTGCAAAACATTAGGCAACAAGGTCTTAAATGCACTATATAATCATTACAAAAATATAAGGCATTATTTCATCCAAATTTACGATAACAGAAGATCATAAGGCATTCTCTTATGATTTTTAGTGTCTCCCAATTTGATAAGAAAATACCAAGATGAATGTGACGCGAGTGCACCGAAATTCAAAAATTAAATGCACTTTGTTGACACAGCAACCAATTGTATTCCTTATTGTCGTTTTCGCTTTTTATATCTTCAACAATTAGTATCCTCTAATGTTGTTTTCACTTTTTGTATTTTCCTTGCGGAGAAAGTTACGAGAGTTTTAAATATAAAGTTAATAAATAAAAAATTATATTTAAAATTTGCCGTGTGGCAAAGATTGTAGTGCCATTCAAGAAGGTTCATTGACAAACAAAATCCTGCACAAGTTTTTCTTGGAATTTAAACCCATGGGTATCACAACACATTATTCCCAAGTAGAAGACTGATACTTAGATATTAGTCCAAGTATTATACAAAAATTGTTGATAAGAAAATGACCAAGATGAACGTGACAAGGGTGCCCCTCTAAATTCAATGTGGTTTGTTGACACACGCAACCAGGCTACCATTCATTTTCCTTCATGTATCTTTGATCCAAAGTAAATGGTCCCAAAACAGAATGAGATTTTTAAAGCATGTTTGGTACTTTACTTGAATTCAGCTTTTTAAATACAAAAACATCTTTCAAGTTTTAGGCCTTAAAAACTTGTTGGTTCGGAATATTTTCAAAAACTGAACTCAAGTCTAACTTAAGAAAATAGCCTATTTTTTGAAAACACCAAAAGCAGGTTTTTAGAATTTTTAAACTTAAAACTCACTCCTTTTTTTTTCTTCCCCTTTCTCCTTCCCTCTCACTCTGGAGTCTGGATATCTATATCTCTCTTTTTTCTTCTTCTCCTTCTCTCCTCTGATCCTTTCTTTCTTTCCTGTCTCCTCTTTCTCCCTCTCCTCCGACCCCTTATCTTTGGATCTTTTTTACAGTTTAAGTTTCAAGATTTGAAATAATTTTAAATTTCATATCAAACAAGTTTTTGACATTGTTTCAATAGATGTTCTTAAAAAGTGCTTTCAGAAATGATGATTTTTTTTTAATAGGATACCAAACAGGTCATTATCTATTTTCGGTTGTATATTTTTTTATTTTTGTCACCCTTATCACGTTACTTAATCACGTAACAAGAGAGATGAAATTAACTATCCTCATATGTATATTCCATGTGTCTACCGCTCTCGTCAAGGTACTTAGTCATATAGTCACATAACTCTTATCACGTTATTTAGTCACGTAATGAGAGATATGAAATTAACTGCTCTCATTTGTATATTCTATGTGTCTACCGCTATTGTCAAGGTACTTAGTCACGTAGTCATCACAAAAGAGATGATATTAGCTATTCTCATACGTATAACTCATGTTTATTGCTCTCATTGCATTACTTAGTCACATATTAATTAGAAATAAACTCAACTATCCGACTATACATCCCATGTGACAAACGAAAATAATACACCATAAATTGTAGATTCTCTCCAAAGCACGGCAAAGGATATGAAATTATTACCTGGATATGGTTTGGTTTGAAGTGTCCTAGAACCATCCGTTTGGGAAGTGGCACATATATAGCAGAAATGTGGTCCCTCTACTGTACTTGTGGCCAGAAATGCTTTCGTCCTCACACACCATGGAAATATCCCAAGCTCCTAACACCCCTTATTTATTCCGACCTACAGATCTACCATTTCTCAGCAAAATCCAACTGTTGGGTTTTGTTGTGAAGATCAAAGATACCAGATATGGATGCCTTCTCTTCCTCCTTTCTGTCTACGTTTCCCACTCAAAGGATATCAATCTCTCCTGCCATAACATCCCCCAGGCTCAGCAGCATTTCTGCTGTCAGAATTGAAGAAAGACCCACCTCCCAACCACCAGCTTCAAGGCCGCCGCCGCCGCCGCCTCCGAAAAGCACTCCACAGCCTCCGCTAGAGGCGAAGACAGATCGTGCACTTCAAAACAATGCTTCAACTTTCACTGCGGCAAAACAACAAAGTTCTGCGCTACCCGCAGTGATCTTCAACGCTCTGGACGACTTCATCAACAACTTCATAGACCCTCCAGTGAAACCCTCAGTGGACCCCAGGCACGTGCTCTCCTACAACTTTGCTCCGGTTGAGGAACTTCCGCCCACGGAGTGCGAGATCATACAGGGCTCCCTGCCGCCGTGCCTCGACGGAGCCTACATTCGCAATGGCCCGAACCCGCAGTACCTTCCGCGTGGGCCCTACCACCTGTTCGACGGGGACGGAATGCTTCACTCCGTTAGGATCTCTGGAGGCCGGGCGGTGCTCTGCAGCAGATATGTCAAGACCTACAAGTACACCGTTGAGCGCGACGCCGGCCACCCTATTCTTCCCAACGTCTTCTCCGGCTTCAACGGCCTCACCGCTTCCGCTACACGTGGCGCTCTCTCCGCTGCCCGCGTCTTTACAGGCAGGGTCCGCAATACCTTATAACAAAAAATTTAATTTATATTTCTTTCTTTCACCAATAACACTAATATTTTTTGGACAATGCTAGATAAATTAAATTTATAGATTAAATTATTACTTAGGTTTTAATTGGGGTGCTTATTTTATATTAGTAACACATCATTTGATTTACAAATTTAGTACCTAATATTACTTATTAAGAAGTAAAAACGTTAAACACTTAAGTAATAATTTAATCATTAACTTTTATGTTATTTAATTAATAAAATTTGACTACGAATTTAATTTTTTTGGCACTATCCGAAAAAATATGCATAAATAGAACTAAATATAATTTTGAGTGAAAATGTAAGAAGGAGTACACTAAATAGACAATAAATTGTGGAAATAAATAAATATAGTGTTATTCTATAATAAGAAACAAACACGTTAATCGATATTTAATTAATAATTAAATCATCTACAACCACATCATTTACTTTGTAAATTTAATTTAAAATTTTAATCTTCCTATATTACCCTCAAAAATAACATTTTTGGCCTGACAAGTTGTCCCTGCTATGTTTCTTGAAACGAAACGACGTTTTTTCTTTTCATCCCAGGTCAAAAAACAGGCCTTGTGTTTTTTGTTTTTTTCCTGAAAAACAAAAAGCACAGCACAACGCCCCAGCCGTCAAGCAAAGGGGCGGAATCTCGCTCCTAGGCTGGAGGTGCGGCCACCTCTGTTTTAGGGTAGGGATTGTAAAGCCTTCTTTATCTTTAATTCTTTGATTTAAATGTCACAAAACAAGAAATTAGTGCACCAAGAGAAAATGAAAGCGGGAAAATCACTTGCCACACTTTAATTACTCCATTACTAAGTTAATTATTAACACAAACTAAATTATGAACCTAATTCCTACTATGATTCAAGTGTATAGATTGAAGCTGTTACTGTCACACAAGTTTTTGGTCTTATTAACTTCGAACATTTTACACGTAATTTCTCTTGATACAAATATTAAAACGTTACTTTGTCTACAGGCCAATTCAATCCTGCAAATGGCATTGGTCTTGCAAACACAAGTTTGGCCTTCTTCGGCGACCGACTTTACGCTCTCGGCGAGTCCGATCTCCCGTACTCCCTCCGCCTGACGTCCGACGGAGACATCGAGACTCTGGGACGCCATGATTTCGACGGCAAGCTCTCCATGAGCATGACAGCTCATCCGAAGGTAGACCCAGAAACGGGGGAGGCATTCGCCTTCCGCTATGGCCCTATACCGCCGTTTCTAACCTACTTCCGCTTCGACTCGAATGGCGTGAAGCAGCCGGACGTGCCGATATTCTCCATGGTCACTCCATCGTTCCTCCATGACTTTGCAATCACCAAAAAATATGCCATATTTGCTGACATACAAATTGGGATGAACCTTATTGACATGATCACTAAAGGAGCCTCCCCTGTTGGTTTGGACCCTTCCAAAGTGCCGAGGATCGGAGTCATTCCGCGGTACGCGAAGGACGAGTCGGAGATGAGGTGGTTTGAGGTGCCGGGTTTCAACAACGTACATGCTATCAATGCATGGGATGAGGAGGATGCTATTGTGATGGTGGCACCAAACGTTTTGTCAGCAGAACACACAATGGAGAGAATGGAGCTTGTTCATTCTTTGGTTGAGAAGGTTCGGATTGATCTGAAGACGGGGATTGTGACGAGGCAGCCGATTTCAACTAGAAATCTGGATTTCGCCTTGATCAATCCGGCTTACTTGGGGAAGAAGAATCAGTATGTGTATGCAGCTGTGGGTGATCCCATGCCTAAGATATCAGGAGTTGTGAAATTGGATGTGTCTAATTCGGAGCACAAGGAGTCTATTGTGGCCAGCAGGATGTTTGGCCCGGGGTGCTACGGGGGCGAGCCGTTTTTCGTGGCCAGAGAGCCCGAGAATCCGGATGCGGATGAGGACGACGGGTATGTGGTGTCGTATGTTCACGATGAGAAGGCCGGGGAATCGAAGTTCTTGGTGATGGATGCCAAGTCTCCTCAGCTTGACATTGTGGCTGCTGTGAGGATGCCCCGGCGGGTGCCTTATGGCTTCCATGGACTCTTTGTGAAGGAAAGTGATCTCAACAAGTTGTAGTTTCATATGTCCCCACATTGCAACATAGTAAAATGCTACACAAACAATTATAAATATGGAATATATTGCACATCGTTTACCAAATACAAACAGTTGAGTGCTAATAACACCGATATCTTTTGGATAAAACCCTACACCTGAGCGGGACGATGTTGCACAACAGTAGTACAAGGGCAACTTAATTATATGAAACTTTTTCAATCAAAGTGATACATAAAACGATACAAATTGAGCCAGAAGACCTAGTTTATCTGCATAATGTGAAAACTGATGGATTGCTGTTCCTAACTGAGCTTTGGAGTTTCTGATCATGAAATTTGTTTGTACCATACTTGACCAATCCCGAAACTACCGAGCACCGGCCAACGCTATACTGTCAAGGACCCAGAAGAGTTCCCCTCCGACCAGGAGGCCAATCACTACTCGACACGTGTCAAGATTAGAAGCCAATCAGAGCGCAGCACGTGTCGACATCAAGAACCAATCACAACATGACACATGTCAATGTGACAAAGCTACAAGTTTTTCTATAAATAGGGGTCATTCCCCCACAATATTGCCTAATGCCATTTTGTGTTAAATCATTCACAAGAACTCACTAAATTGAGAGCTTGATCCTTTGTACTTGTGTAAGCCCTTCACTACTAATAAGAACTCCTCTACTCCGTGGACGTAGCCAATCTGGGTGAACCACGTACATCCTGTGTTTGCTTCTCTGTCTCTATTCATTTACGTACTTATCCTCACTAGTGACTGAAGCAACCAAGCAACCAAGCGAAGGTCACAAAACCTGACACTTTCTGTTGTACCAAAGTCCTCGCTGATTTTGTGCATCAACATTTGGCGCCGTCTGTGGGAAACGACACTTATTCCTACTCTCTTCAGCTGTGTCAAGCTGGTTTCTATCATTCGTACACTTTCTTTTGACCAGGCATCCCTCTCCAACATGGGAAGCGAAGGAAGCCACAGCACACAGAATGACACCCCCCTTGCACATAGTGCGAAACAACGAAAGAAGGAAGGAAAACGAGTTCTTCTTCAAGCTAAAGTCGATGAGTTGGAAGCTCAGAACAACAAGATAGCAATGAAGAATGAGGTCCTCCAGGAGCAATATGAGAAGCTCTTCGAGACACTCCACGAAGCTAGGCAAGCTCAGACACGCGAGCTTGTTGCCCCCGTGGAAGTCAACCATCAACTGGGTGCCCTCCAACATGGAGGGTCACATGCATTCGACATAGATATCCCTGATAGGGAACAGATTACCCCTCGACTTGATAATCAACATGAGGCTTCTCTTAACCCAGTTGCTTCGACCCGAACCATGAGAAGTGGAGGGAGACACCTCTTTGCTGAAGGGGCAGAAGGATCGAAAGCCGTCTTTCGCGATTGTCGGGATTTCCTGAAGCAACGTCGAGAGAATTCCATCCATATAAGCTCAAAGATCAATGACCCAAGGATTTCTGAGAGACTCGGTCCCCTGCCACGGCCCAAGCCGGCCACCAATTTGGGGAAGGGGCAACAAGTCCTAGAGAGACATGAGGGTACAGGGGACTCAGAGGTGTTCCGACAGACATACCCTGGAAGCCAGTACAGCGAGTCCAGGGAAAAATCACATGCCCTTGATCAAACCTTCCTAATTCCAATAGGAGATGGAGATTTACGAAAGAAAGCTCCAGTGACACATAACTCCGCTCAGGACCCCCTTGTCCTACAACTTCTTGAGGAAGTAAACAAGTTGAAGGCTGAACGTCAGGCTGAAATACCTGACTGGAACCAACCCAGGCCTGGCCCTCTTACAAGGAGGATCCTCAACACCCCCCTTCAAGCAAAGACAAAGCAAAAGCTTGGCTTGCAACTTTATACTGGAAAAGAGGACCCGATTGAGCACCTTAACCTCTTTGAGTCCACCATGGCATACCGGATGCACACCGACGAAGAGCGATGTCTTCTCTTCCCCTCCACCCTCTCTAGTGGAGCTCTAAATTGGTATTGTCGTCTTACACCTGAGACGGTAGACTCATTTGAGGAATTGAGGAAACTATTTGTTTCCCAACACATTTTCCAAACCGATCGCTTGCACTCTGCAGATGACTTGTACACTATCCGCCAGAAGCCAGACGAGTCATTACGTATGTATGCTGGCCGCTTCAGCCATGAATACTCCCGGTGTGCCGAGGCAGACGACAAGACTGCCCTCAAAGCCTTCACGGCAGGCCTACGTGATTGTTTCTTTAAATACATGATCAATGCCAATACTTGGAAGACTTACTCTGAGGTGATGGCGCAGGCTTATAACCATGCCTCCGCCGAGGCAAAGACATATCAGGAGAAACCCCCTACAACCATCCTTTATCAACAAGTGGGAGGTGGAAGCCAGACTCACCTAAATGAGAAGACCTCGACTTTCCAAACAGCAGTGGCACCTCCCCATGCCTTGCATAATGCTTCACTGAATCAACAGACATATCAATTTCAAGGCAAGAGGAAGGATTTCCATCCTCACCACTCTCATTTCAGTAAAAAGAGTAAGGGACACTATCCCGATAACCAAGGGTATCGCCACAATAACGCTCGCCCCCAGGCAGTCAATGCAGTGGGTCAAACCCGCGTCAAGATACCCCCTACCCCAAGGTATGAGACATACACGCCCTTGAATGCCACATGCGCGGCCATTTACCCCAGCATAGCTCACCTGATACCAAAGCCAAAGCCGAGGCACCCAGATTACACGCCCCCGAATAACGCGGGCATGTTTTGTTGCTACCATGAGCATAACGGCCATGATAGCGAGAAATGTATCATCCTCCGTGATCGTATTGAAGCTTTGGCACGAGAAGGAAAAATTGATCAATTCCTCCTTCACCCTCAAAGGGATAACCGTAACCAACGCCAGGTGAATGTCATATATTCCATAAGCGGCGGCACACCCATATCTGAATCTTCCAATAGGGCCATGAAAAACAGTGAACGAATTCTGAGGCCTGGTCACCAAGTGTTTCACGTGGAAGACATCAGGGGAGGGAAGTATCAAAAGCCTAACTGGGATCCGATATGTTTCTACCCTGAGGAAGAAAGAGGCATCATCTACCCTCATAACGACCCATTGATCGTGGAGGCTCACATAGCCAACTTTGATGTTCGACGAATCCTCGTAGACACAGGGGCTTCGGTCAATATCATGTTTGCCGAAGCTTTCAGGGCACTCAGTGTAGCTGAACACTTGCTCGATCGCTCGATTTCTCCTCTGATAAGCTTCTCCGGTGATATCGTGCAACCCTTAGGGAGCATACATTTACCCTTTACTATTGGTACAGGCCCTTACACGGCTACCATTACCACTAACTTCCTAGTGGTTGACTGCCCAACGGCATACAATGTCATATTTGGGCGCACAGGCATCAATGATCTCAAGGCTATGGTATCCACGCATATGCTGTTGATGAAATTTCCAACCCCCCATGGCAACGGCTACATCAGAGGAGATCAGCTTAGTGCACGATCATGTTACAACACTTCAGTTAAGCAACAACACTTGCCCGGACCCAAGGAAACCCTGTCTGTACATGACCAAGTCACAAAGACCAGCCTAGATGAAGCGAACTTGGATCTTCCTGATAGCAACAATCAACCCGATGATCCTCGAGATGACTCTTTCACCCAGCAAGCCCAACCTGCTGAAGAGTTGAAGAAGGTACCTATCTCAAGAGATTATCCAGATCGCATGGTGAAGATTGGCACCACATTGTCACCACCCCTTCGGTTAGCATTGATATCTTTTTTGAAAGAGAACACTGAAGTCTTCGCCTGGTCATACGAGGACATGCCAGGCATCTCTCCCGATGTCATCTGTCATCGTTTGAGTATTGACCCCAAGATCAAGCCGGTGAGACAGAAGCGAAGATCTTATGACGCTGAACGATACGAGGCAATGAAAGCAGAAGTTGAAAAACTCAAAGGCATAGGCTTTGTCCGCGAAGTCAATTACCCGACATGGGTAGCAAATGTGGTCCTTGTTAAGAAAAATCCGACCAAAGAAAGTCTTTTGCTTCAAAAGGTCTTGTGGAGAATGTGTGTTGACTACACCGACCTAAACAAAGGGTGTCCGAAAGATAGCTTCCCTCTTCCTCTTATTGACAGACTTATAGACTCTACGGCCGGGTGTGAACTCCTGAGCTTCATGGATGCTTACTCAGGATACAACCAAATCCTCATGAACCCTTCGGATCAAGAACACACAGCCTTCACTACCGACAGAGGACTATACTGCTATAAAGTCATGCCTTTCGGCCTAAAGAATGCAGGAGCGACTTATCAGAGACTAGTCAACTCAATGTTCGCCGAGCAGATTGGGAAGAGCATGGAAGTTTACGTTGATGATATGTTAGTCAAGAGCAAACATGCTGACCAACACATCACCAACCTATCTGAAACTTTCACTATTTTGAAGAGGTATCGAATGAGGTTAAACCCCAACAAATGTGCCTTCGGCGTAGGCTCTGGCAAATTCTTAGGTTTCATGATTAGCCAACGAGGCATTGAAGCTAATCCCGAGAAGATCAAAGCAATCCTCGACATGAAGGAACCGGTAACTTCAAAGGACATCCAGAGCCTTACTGGCAAGGTGGCAGCCTTAACCAGGTTCATTTCTAAGGCCACAGACAAATGTGCTCCCTTTTTTAAAGCACTTAAGGGAAGTAGGAAGTACATTACATGGACTGATGAATGTGCCGAGGCATTCAAAAACCTCAAGGAGTACATGAGTAAAGCCCCTCTACTCTCCAAGCCCGAGGTAGGAGACATTCTCATTATCTACCTATCGGTATCAGCTTCAGCCGTAAGTTCCGTTCTCATTCGAAAGGATGGGAATATTGAGCGACCTGTCTACTACGCTAGCAAAGCCTTACAAGATGCGGAGACACGGTACTCTAACATTGAGAAATTGGCTCTGGCATTGGTCATGTCTGCTCGAAAACTCCGCCCTTACTTCCAAGCGCACTCCATCATCGTGCTTACCAATTATCCTCTTCGACAGATACTCCAAAGTCCTGACACTTCAGGGCGAATGATCAAATGGGCAATAGCGTTGGGTGAGTTTGACATCTCCTACCAACCAAAGCCAGCTGAGAAGGGCCAAGCAGTGGCAGACTTCATTGCCGACTTCACATATCCGGTTGACATTGCTTCTACACCTGAAGCAGTGGCTTCATTACCCCCGGAAGCTCAGAAGATAGAACCAACAACCCCAGCATGGAGTCTGTATGTTGATGGCTCATCCAACCAACAGGGCTGTGGAGCGGGACTAGTCTTGACTACACCCGACAAAGTAGCAATGGAGTATGCTATTCGTTTCAAATTCAAGGCATCAAATAATGAGGCCGAGTATGAAGCCCTTCTAGCAGGATTACGTTTGGCCAAACACCTCGGGGTTAAACAAATTGATATTTTCAGTGACTCCCAATTGGTGGTCAACCAGGTTACCAACAACTTTGATGCTAAGGACAGCTCCATGGCAGCATATCTTGCGCAAACACAACTTTTGCTCAAGCACTTCCACTACCAGATCACCCAAGTTCCTCGAGCGGCAAACAGTCATGCAGACGCCCTGGCTCGCCTCGCCTCGGCTGTGGAAGACAAGATTGGAAGAAAAATTCATGTCGAACTGTTGGCAACACCAAGCACCATGGCCGCAGAAGTATGCAACTTACAACAGGGGGATAGTTGGATCACCCCGATCTATAATTTCCTTGCTCATGGCACCCTCCCAAATGATAAAGTCCAGGCTAAACAAATTCGATACAAGTCTACCCGCTACCTGATCATCAATGATCAACTCTATAAGCGAGGTTTTAGCCTGCCATACTTAAGGTGTCTTACGCCTGCCGAGGCGGAAATCGTCCTTCGGGAAATACATGAGGGAGTCTGTGGAGATCATGCTGGATCTCGGTCCCTAGCACACAAGACTTTTCGCCAAGGATATTACTGGCCAACACTCCACCAGGATGCCATCAAAGTATCCCGCTCATGTGACAAATGTCAACGATATGCGGCTATTCCTCATTCCCCTCCAGAGCCTCTTACTCCTATGATCAGCCCTTGGCCCTTCGCCCAGTGGGGACTTGATTTGATCGGCCCAATGCCGGCAGGGAAGGGCAAAGTCTGTTACGCAGTCGTTGCAGTGGACTACTTCACAAAGTGGGCCGAAGTAGAACCCTTGGCAACCATTACTGAGGCAAAGATAGAAGACTTCGTGTGGAAGAACATCCTTTGTAGATTCGGCATTCCCAATGCGATAGTCACTGACAATGGGCGACAGTTCGACAACAAGAAGTTCAGGTTGTTCTGCTCTAAGTTCAACATCAACTTATGCTTTGCCTCTCCAGCTCATCCCCAGTCTAATGGACAAGTTGAGGCCATCAACAAAATAATCAAGCGCACTTTGAAAACCAGCTTGGACAAAGCTAAAGGCTGTTGGCCAGAATTTGTACCCCAAGTTCTTTGGTCATATCGCACTTCATATCGGACTTCAACAGGAGAAACTCCATTCTCACTTGCCTTTGGCACAGAGGCGGTTGTCCCTGTTGAGCTCGAGCAAGCAACATTCCGAGTCCAGAACTACATTCAAAGTGAAAATGACAAACAACTCACCCTCAACTTGGATTTAGTCGAGGAACACAGAAACCAAGCTCACTTGAGGAATGTCGCCTACAAGCAGCGCATCTCCAACTATTATGACTCTAGGGTCAAGCCTCGTTCTTTCAAAATAGGAGACTGGGTCTTAAAGAAAAGATTACTCTGCGACAGAGTCCCGAGTGAAGGCACACTTAGTCCAAACTGGGATGGACCGTATGAAGTCATTGGCATCAGTCGCCCTGGCTCTTACACACTTAGAAGCTCCGATGGCAAGACCCTTGGCCATCCATGGAACGCTGATCACTTGAAGTACTACTACAAATAGACTCACGATGTACAAGTGTTGAGCTATAGCCGTTTGGCATCCTATGTAATGAAGGCCATTTGGCAATGAATTCAATAAAGAGGTAATTTAGCCAACTCAGCCCTCACTCTTTTACATTCATAGCAAGCAATGCTGGAACCCTTCTCAATCAGAAAGCAATCCGTCTTCCACAGTCACTACAAAACAAGCAAATGAAGACCGTGTCAAGCGCCAAAAAAAAAAAAAAAAAAAAAAAAAAAAAAAAAAAAAAAACAGCTTCACCTAAAAAGCTTCACCCGAAAAGCTTCACCTCCAAAGCTTCACCCACAAAGCTTCACCTAAAAAGCTTCACCCACAAAGCTTCACCTAAAAAGCTTCACCCGAAAAGCTTCACTTAAAAAAGCTTCACCTACAAAGCTTCACCTAAAAAATCTTCACCTAGAAAGCTCCCTCTACATACTTTCACCATCAAAGCTTCACCCACAAAGCTTCACCCACAAAGCTTCACCTAAAAAGCTTCACCCAAAAAGCTTCACCATCAAAGCTTCACCTAAAAAGCTTCACCCAAAAAGCTTCACTTAAAAAGCTTCACCCAAAAAGCTTCACCATCAAAGCTTCACCTAAAAAGCTTCACCCAAAAAGCTTCACCCGAAAAGCTTCACCTAAAAAGCTTCACCCAAAAAGCTTCACCCGAAAAGCTTCACCTAAAAAGCTTCACCCACAAAGCTTCACCTAAAAAGCTTCACCCAACAAGCTTCACCCGAAAAGCTTCACCTCCAAAGCTTCACCCACAAAGCTTCAACACCAAAGCTTCACCTACAAAGCTTCAACACAAAACCTTGCTCCAAATAAACAAATTTTGTTCACAAAACCCAAGATGCCCTTGAACTTGTACAAAAACACTTGGGTAAACATAAACATTTTTTGTTTTACACCCACAAGGGCCCAAAATTTTCCTTCTTATTTATTCACTTATATATGTTCTCAAACATATTATAATAGATCCAACAACAAGCCAAAGTCCCAAATTTCATAATGGACAAAAGTACAAGCAATTCATCAATAATGAAGGTGCTACAAAAATTGGAATCTGCCCCAAAATAGAAATCCAACCCAGGAGACTTTTTCTCTCTCTCCCTCTTCCGCCTCCTTTCATCTATCAAATTTCTGCAACCTCTGCTCTTCTCCAATGGAGCTGAATTTTGGACACCCTATAGTTCTTGAGCATATGAACAACTTTCAAGAAGGAACCATTTCTGTTTGAGCGACGGAAATTAAAGTGTTGAAGCTCCAAACATGATAGTCGGCTTCTTGCAGATTTCGAAGCTGTTGTGATGTTTCGAAGATCTGGAAATATTTAACCGTTAGTTCATCCTGAATTTTTGATATGTTATGAAAGAGTCGATGAGGAACAACTTCAATGAAGAAAGCATACCGATCTGAACAAGAGAAAATGGAGTTTCGAAGCTCACAACAAATCTGACGGGTTGACAGACAAATAATAACCAGTCATTCATCATACCTGAATTTCTTGAGTTATACAGCTCCGAGGGATCTCAAATTTGGATATGTTGTAGTTCACAAGCTGAGGAACAACTTCAATGAAGAAAGCATACCGATCTGAACAAGAGAAAATGGAGTTTCGAAGCTCACAACAAATCTGACGGGTTGACAGAAAAATAATAACCAGTCATTCATCATACCTGAGTTTCTTGAGTTATACAGCTCCGAGGGATCTCAAATTTGGATATGTTGTAGTTCACAAGCTGAGGAACAACTTCAATGAAGAAAGCATACCGATCTGAACAAGAGAAAATGGAGTTTCGAAGCTCACAACAAATCTGACGGGTTGACAGAAAAATAATAACCAGTCATTCATCATACCTGAGTTTCTTGAGTTATACAGCTCCGAGGGATCTCAAATTTGGATATGTTGTAGTTCACAAGCTGAGGAACAACTTCAATGAAGAAAGCATGCTGATCTGAGCAAGAGAAAATAGAGTTTCAAAGCTCACAACAAATCTGACGGGTTGACAGACAAATGATAAACAGTCACTCATCATACCTGGATTTCTGGAGTTGTACTGCTCCGATGGCTCTCCAATTTGGATATGTTGTAGTTAAGGAATTAACGAACAACTTTCATGAAGACAACTTTGTGATTCGACCTACAGATGATGGTGTTATGTTGAAAAACAATTCCGGTTGTTAGGGGAAATGAAAAACAATTCCACCAAAGAAACATCATTATGATGTTTCATCATTATGGTGTTTTCATCATTATGATGCTTTCATCATTGTGATGCTTCCATCATTGTGATGCTTCCATTATGATGTTAATGCACCAACGGTTACACCTTCTGCAATTCCACTTATTCGGGCCTAGCAACCTTCATAAACAAAATCTATGAAGAAAAAGTCCGGGGCTACCACTTAGAAAACAAAAGAATGAAGTTTTGGTACTTACGACATGGACTATTAGCAAGACACCTCATTCGTCAACTCCCTCGACTAGAGACTTGGGGGACTCCCACCATATGCTACTACGCCTTGGTACTCAAAAGTTCGTGACTACCCAGTGACTTGGATTTTTCAAGTCTCCAACCGAGAAGTTTTCCTCACTCGGGAAATTAAGGGAACACTACCTCAAACTACATGCTTCACTCACAAAGCTTCAACAATACAGGTTTCAACAAAAGCAAAAATTCAAAGAGCTTTATGAAGAAGGTTTTGGTGTATTTAACACAATATGTTGAAATGAAGCAAAGCTTATTTATTAATATTTTCGATAAGCCACAAATATGTACATATACATGAGTCAAAATAAACACACAAAAGGGAGCCTTCACAAAGGTTGCTTAGGGGAAGTCTCAGCAGTCGGTAGAGCCCCAGAAAGAGAAAGCACCGGAGGGTGGTTATCCGGAGCCTCAGTACTTGACAAAACCCCAGAAGGAGGAGGCATTGGAGGTTCATCATTTGAAGCTTCATTACCAGGTACAGCCCCAGAGGACGAAGGCAATAAATGCCTTTGGAACAAACCCACAAACCGCTGATGATCAAGTAAAACCTTACCATCAGATTCCTTCATCTGGTCAAGCTTCCTCTTCATGTTTGTAGCATAGTCATGGGCGAGCCGGTGCAACTGCTTATTCTCATGCTTGAGCCCTCTAATCTCCTGTTTGAGACTCATCACTTCAGCAGCCAATGATTCAACTTGGCGGGTTCTAGCAAATAGGCGTTGGGCCATATTAGACACAGAACCTGCACACTGAACACTAAGAGCCAGAGAGTCCTTAACAGCCAACTCATCAGACCGTTTGGAAAGTAGTCTATTATCTTTGGGAGTGAGAAGGTTCCTGGCCACCACTGCAGCGGTCATATCATTCTTCATCACAGAATCCCCAACGGTAAGAGGACCAGTAGGGGATATGAAGGATGGGCGCCATATGTTGTCTGGAGAAGGCGTGGCTGTCTCTTCTCCAAGGTTCAAGTCAAAACGACGGTCGGAGGGTCCAGACATTTTCAAATGTGTTGAAGAAGGAAGAGGTCAGACAAATCAAGATCTTAGAAGTGCAAGAAATGAGCTTCTACTGGTAGAGATTCAAGTGTGCTGTGGAACTTAATGCCAGCCTCTATAAAAATCTGCACTCGACGGAGCTTCAGAAATCGAAGAGGCGTTTGCTTTCTCAAAAGCTGGGCTGCTCAGAGACCACGAGGGCCGATCTCAGAAATCGAAGAGGCGTTTGCTTTCTCAAAAGCTGGGCTGCTCAGAGACCACGAGGGCCGATCTCAGAAATCGAAGAAGCACCTGCTTTTTCAGCCTCGTCAGCACCTGTCACATGCACACTCAGCTTTGCGGAAATTACGGGCAATCTGTCGAAGATTTCTGGTGAAGTAGAAAGCACGTGAATCTTACTGTTCAATCACCGCTCTCCATATGCACCATCAACTCCTCGGGTACCACATATAACTTTGTCAAAGATCTCTGACAAAGTTTAGGCACGAGAATTTCGAAGTTCCAGCTACCCTACTATTACCCATAAGGGTAAAGGAACAGCACCACTGCTTGACAACTGGAAAGTCCCTATGTGTGTCGACCTCCGGGTTTTGCGGCAAGACAGGTTGGCAAGAACGTCCAACCTTTACTCACATTCGAGAAAAGACTCCCAACATAATTACTTTCTAAAAAACCGGAGTAGCACCGCTTTCCGAATCTCGAGAGTCAGATCCTCGACGGGATTGCTTGTTCGAAAACCGAAGAGGCACAACTCTCAGAACTTCGAGAGCCAGATTTCCTTAGATAAAGCTTGTCTGTAATCTTCACACGTAACATCAGCTTTCCAGATACCACATACCACTTTTTCAAAGTGCTCTGACAAAATTAAAACACGTGAAGCTGGCAGCTCCCACTACATTGCTGTGACCAAGAAGGGTAAAGGAATAGCATTACTACTTGTTATTGGGAAATCCCTATATACATTGACCTCCCTCCTCAACGGACAGGCAAACCTGCAAAAATGCTCAACCCTTTCTCGCATTCGAAAAGGCACCCTCAACATAACCTCTCGAAATACTCAGCTTTATTCCCCCCCGATAATACCTCAGCAAATAAGCCACACCAAGAACAAGAGTATCTCATATCATCAGGGTCGAAAGCAAGAGTATCTCATATCATGCTTTCTCCCTATCTTTGTCTTTGTCCTTGTCCACACCTGCAGGACAAGGAGAAAGAGAGCAGTCAGTCGGAACCTGAAATCAAACCTCCAATTTGGAACTGACTACCTGGAGCCTTTGCCTGGTTGCTTACTTAGCATTGCTCTCGAGTACTCATCCTCAACTGTTGTCAAGGTCACGAATTCCACCGGCAAATACCTCATGACAGTTGATCAGATATTGGCTCTTTACACTGAAGCTGCCAAGCGTGGATGAGTCACTATGAAGGAATGTTCTGAAGGACCATTTAAATGCAAAGGTTGCACACCACTTCTGCCATGCAAAAGATTGAAGCAGAAGGTTCAACGGTGAGCTGAAACAGATCACTACAGCACGACACCTTTCCATACCACATTCATTATTCCGTCAACAGCAAAAGTATCCCATATCATCAAGGTCGAACGTACTCTAGATTTGATGGACTTGTTTTGACCCTCAAATTTTTGAGTCGGCCTTATACTCTGAAGGGCACCAGAAAACCCTCCAGCACAGTTCAAGAATAAGCCTGTGGAAAGTTACTTCTTCAAAAGCAAAAGTATCTCATATCATCTCTTATCCATTTGCTTCTCCTTATCCTGGCAGTTGAATGAGAGACAAGGAGAATGAGAACAATCAACCGGAAGCCGACGTCAAACCTCTGATCCTGGGTTGCTTACTTGGAAGTTTGACTGCTTACCTTGTCTGTCACCTCTTTCGGCAGATCTCCTAGCTCGGCGACTTGGGGGACTCCTACTATAGGGTTTGTATCACACTTGACTAAGCCCGAAACTACAACTAAGCTTCAAGTGAAATTGATACATTACCTTGTGCGTCAACATCAGCTAAGTACACCATTCCCGGATGGAGGAAAGGTACTTCCAGAGAAGGGCAGATGAAGATCAGACCACACTTCAGTACTTAGAAGTTTCGTGATTACTCAAGGGATTGGATCTTGCAAGTCCCCAACCGAGGAGTTTCCCTCACTCGGGAACTTAGGGGAGCACTGTTTGTACCATACTTGACCAATCCCGAAACTACCGAGCACCGGCCAACGCTATACTGTCAAGGACCCAGAAGAGTTCCCCTCCGACCAGGAGGCCAATCACTACTCGACACGTGTCAAGATTAGAAGCCAATCAGAGCGCAGCACGTGTCGACATCAAGAACCAATCACAACATGACACATGTCAATGTGACAAAGCTACAAGTTTTTCTATAAATAGGGGTCATTCCCCCACAATATTGCCTAATGCCATTTTGTGTTAAATCATTCACAAGAACTCACTAAATTGAGAGCTTGATCCTTTGTACTTGTGTAAGCCCTTCACTACTAATAAGAACTCCTCTACTCCGTGGACGTAGCCAATATGGGTGAACCACGTACATCCTGTGTTTGCTTCTCTGTCTCTATTCATTTACGTACTTATCCTCACTAGTGACTGAAGCAACCAAGCAACCAAGCGAAGGTCACAAAACCTGACACTTTCTGTTGTACCAAAGTCCTCGCTGATTTTGTGCATCAACAAAATTCATCCACAGTTTTCACGTGTCTTACCCTTCATCGCCAACTTCTTCTCGACAGCCCGGTTCTTGCAATCGCAGAAATATATCGTGCAGGCCACCCACTCACCACATTCCCAAAACAGAACAAGCTAATCTCAGCAGCGAGAGCAACATAATTAGTCCTTTCGTAGAAGCCGATGTATATGCCAGGCAACCTTAAAATTGCTTCCCAAGCAAAGAAAACAAGCATCAAAAGAATCCCCTTCCACTCACTACCGCTGCTAAAATATATCGCTAGTGCAAACGCCTTGATTCCATGTGTCCCCTCCAACACTGAAATCACAAGACTCACATTCCACACAACACTCCATGCTAAGTAAATCGTAAGCAGTGCTGTAAATGCCGGCCAGCACCAAACAGAAAAGTACAGTCCGTACATTATTGGCTGGAAGACAACACAGTATGTTGCGGCTAACCATATCAATCCGAGAAGCATACAGGTTGACCAGACAAGAACATAGACAGATGTAACAAAACTGCCCTTCAATCTTGTTTTGTCAAAGGGTATACGTAGCATTTCCTTGAGAGTCTTCGTTGGTCTCTCTTCTTCATAGATCTTCGATGCCAAATCAACGATCAAAAGCACGGTGCTGAGCTCTAGGAGATGGAGAGGCACAAGATAGAGAAGACTGAGATGAATGAACCCAGCAGAATAGTCTTTCATTTTTCTGGCTATGTCAAGAGGTACGAGCCAATAGAAGTCGAGATCATCGGGGTTTTGTTTTAGAATTTCTGAGATTTCGACCATGAATTTTTGGAGAACAGATTCATAGTAAATCATGAAACAGAAGAGAGGGAGGGAGGTGAGGATTGCGAAGACAAAAAAATTGGTGTTTTTGGCAGAGATTGCAAGAGCTTTTCGGAGAATTCCGAAGGCTTCTAGCTTCGGATTCTTCACCGTAAGGTTGCTTTCCATCTCCATACTTTCACTTCCAGGCTCAATCCACAGAGTTTCAAATACAACTGTGAGTTTCTAAATGAACATGAAGTCTTTCTGTAAGCAATTAGCAATGGGGACAAGTCCAAGTCAAGACTCAAGTCCACACAAACCAACCACCATCCACCGAAAGTCTCTTTCTTGATGGTTTCAGCCTATTGCATATTTGAAGGAGAGCCAATGGTGGACTTGACTTGTAGACTTTAAAGTTTCGTTTGTGACTGGTTTTGTAAAAAGCAGTTTTGTTCATAAGCGTTTTTCTAGAAATGCTTTTGATAGAAACATGTTGTAATTTTTATTAAAATTCAAGCACTTGGAAGTACTTCTACAGAAGGCTCCTCTGCTAGCCAAAATCACTTTTATTTCAAGTTTTTCTGCCAAACTTCGAAACTCTTTTGATTACCAGAGTACTCTTTTAGCTCTTCTTGAAACACCCCCATTTGTTTCATGATTAATAAAAGTAATAATATCATGGCCCCAGAGCTGTTAATTTTCACATGTAGAGGAAGCCATTGGTTGATGACCTACTTTGTGGAAGAGCCACATTTCACCAGTTCTCACCCCTTTGCACTTCTGTGGAGACCTTATGCTGCACTTCATAACTCAGTCAGTGTAACAGTTTTGCAGTTACTAGTGCTGTAGTGATTGCTGGGTGCTTTGAAAATCTGATTAGACAATACATTCGCCTTAGCAACGAGGCTGCGAATGGCTAAATTCTTGCTATTTTTTACTCAACAGATTACTATCTGGCTTAGTTTGGCATCTCCTATCAGAAGGGAGCAGCTTGTACTACTTGCTGGAGAGTTTAAAAAATACATCATTTGATGGAAGAATGCATCCAGTTGAAATAGTATTTTTGAAAGATTGCAACATCTTCACAATTCCAAGAAACACATATTAACTAGTACCAACAAAAAGAAGTTACAAATTTAGCTACAAGACTTTGGATAATGAGGATATTCATCCAATGCTTTCACCTCTCTTCTTGGCCTGCATCTTCAATTTCTTCTCCAACGCCCGGTTCTTGCAATCGTAGAAATATACGATGCAGACAATCCACTTCAGCACATTCCCAAAGCAGAACAAGCAAACCTGCGCAAGAATACCACCAAAATAATGCCTGCTTTCGTAGCAGCCGAAATAGATGCAAGGCAGCCTCAAACTTACTTCCCAGGCAAAGAAAATGAGCATCAAAATAAACCCTCTCCACTCGCTTCCGCTGCTCAAATATATCGCCTCTCCAAACACCTTGATTCCGCTCCCTCCCTCCAGTATCGAAATCACAATGCTCATGTTCCACACCGCACTCCATGCCGAAAACATTGCCAGAAGCCCTACAAATGCTGGCCAACACAGTACGGCATAGAACAAAGCATCGAAATGCTCGAAGTTGCGAAGGACAGCATAGTAGGTTATTCCCAACCATGTCAGCCCCAGCAGAGTACAACTTGACAACACAAGAACATAAAAATATGTTACAAAAGTTCCCTTCAGCCTTTTTTTGTCAAAGGGTTTTTTCACCATATCTTTGAGAGTCATCACTGGACTCTCTTCTGTGTGTATCTTGGATCCCAAGTAAACAATCGGAATCGCGGTTACGAGGTAGAGGATATGGAGAGGCACCAGATAGAGAAATTCCAGATAAAATAACTCATTGGGAAAATCTTGGTTCAACTTTCTTGATATGTCAATTGGTATTGACCAGCTCAAGCCGAAGTAAGTCAAGTAGCCGTTGATGTCGGCTTCTCGTGGGGGGTTGAGGATTTTCGAGGTTTCAACCATGATTTTTTGGAGATGGGGTTCATAGTAAATCAAGAAACAGAAGAGAGGAAGGGAGGCGAGGATTGCGAAAATAAAGAATTTGATGTTTCTGGCAGGGATTATAAGAGCTTGCCTGAGAATGTCCGATGTTCCCAGCTTCTGATTCTTCATAACAAGATTGCTTTCCATCTCCATGGCTTCGCTTCCAAGCTCAATCCCCTCACAATTTAAAGTTTCTGATTGAGCTGTACACAAAAATAGAGAGTTTCCGAGTGAGGAGGAAGTCTTTCTAGATGACGCGGATGATGACTAGTCAAAGGGTGGACTTGACTCCGACGACTTTTCATTATCCTTTTTTCTTTAAACAAACGAGGGTGCACGGCATGGCGTGAAACGGTGCTCTAACTTGCTTAATTATATCTATATCTACAAATTACTGGTCACATTTTATGACGTAGAACGAATAGTTGAGTGGATTGAAGACGAAATGGAGAGGAAAGGAAGACTAAGGGATGCAATGAAAATTTTCACATTTGACGGACGACTTTTCATTATCCTTTTTTCTTTAGACAAACGGGGTGCATGACATAACGTGAAACAGTGCTCTAACTTGCTTAACTACACCTATATCTACAAATGACTGGTCGCATTTTATGATGTAGAACGAATGATTGAGTGGATTGAAGACGAAATGGAGAGGGAAGGAAGACTAAGGGATGCAATGAAATTTTTCAAATTTGGCATCTAAGCTCCGATTTGAGCCTATGATACCTTCCCATAACTTGTTCTTCAATGACTTATGCTTGTAAATGATTGTTAGCTTGTTCTGCGTTAATTTACTAAGAAAAATATACAAGTACATCCTTTTGATATGAATGATATTAAGAAATGAGAGAATCAAATTCGAGACTTCATATACAACAAGGAATGAAATTAGTGAATGAGCTACAAGTCCGTCAAGATTCTTTTGAAATTAAGTAAATTAGGGGATTATAAAATCTAATTTTTCTTATCCCCTGCCCCCAAGTTGCCAATTTTTCGGTTCTTAGCCATTGTTTGGTTAACCTTGATTTTGTTTCTTTTTTTTTTTTACAAAGTAACCTTGATTTTGTGTCTTAAGCTTAATTTTGATATCCCCGTTTTTCCTATACCCCCATGTCCTTGGCCTAGTTTGATGACACGTGTCTATTCTTAACAGAACGACAATGTCACTTTGTCAAATGGTATTCTAGGTTCGAATTGCAGATACAAGAGTGCTACATTGAAGCCTATACCAAATTCATATGAATATTTCCAAGTAAATTCATACATCATCAACGAAAACAAAAACAAAAATCTTTGAAAATCGAGCCAAAAGACTTAATCAACACAACGTAGAAATAATCAAAAGCAAGAAAAAAAAATTCGACATAACGGATTAATTTATGGAGTGGAAGCCTATGATACATACATACGAAAATGAACACGAAATATTTTGACATAGATCTAGAAAAGACATCATTACAATCTCTTAAAAGAGCTCATAGGAATGAATCAACCCTCGACTACTAGTGAGACTGATATTGTTTCTCAACTTGCATCTCACCATCTACGTAGCACGGCAGATGTGAGGATGTCACTGCAAAAGGACTTTGTGTAATTAAGAAACGGACCATTTTTTGTATAATGTAATTTATTTTGTCAATTCAGCAACGTGATATTTTCAATACGAACTGGAGATGTTGTTGCTTGATCTTCAGAATTTAGTAGGACGATCTTTTTGCAGTCGTAGTAATAAACTGTGTGAAGCACCCAAGTAACCACTTTCCCCAAGCACCACAAGCTTGTTTCAAGGAAATAATATGCAATTATATTTCGATGATACTGAAATGTCCATCTGCCAAGGAAGCTTGGTAAATTGTATTAGAAAAATATATTTTCATTTCCTTAACCTCAATAATATTACACCTTGAGTATATATACATGTAAGACAAGTCTAACAAAAAAACTAACTGTCCTAACAACCTGTAACAATTACTTAGTCTCTAAGATATATCTCTTGAAGAGATATTTACACTTTTGTCCTTAATATCCCCCCTCAAACGAAACTGAGGGAGCCGAAGAGAGAGTTTGTATCGGAGAAGTGTAAATCGGGATTTGGACAGAGGCTTGGTACAAATATCAGCAATCTGATCTTGTGAACACACAAAACGGATAGCAACTTGGTTGGCTAAAACTTTCTCCCGTATGTAATGATAATCTATTTCGACATGCTTTGTGCGAGCATGAAAAATAGGATTCTTTGCCAGAGAAATGGCAGAGATATTATCACACCACAGCTGAGGAACACAAGGAAGAGAGTAGCCTATATCAGTTAAAATTTTAGAAATCCAGGACAGTTCTGCAGCAGTATGAGCAAGGGACCTGTATTCAGCTTCAGTGGATGATCTTGCCACTGTTGGTTGCTTTTTAGCACTCCAGCTGATAAGAGAACTCCCAAGAAAAATACAAAAGCCACTAGTGGATCTCCTGTCTAAAGGGCAACCTGCCCAATCAGCATCAGAGAATGCTTGAATATCCAAGGGAGCTGAAGTTTTAGAGAACCATAACCCCAAATCAATAGTACCTTTTAAGTACCGAAGGATTCTTTTGACAGCTTGAAGATGAGAGACTCGAGGACGATGCATGTATTGACAAACCAGATTAATAGCAAAGCTCAAATCAGGACGAGTCCAGGTGAGATACTGTAATGCTCCTACCAAAGACCTGTATTCAGTAAGATTGTCAAGAAGTGGAGAGTCATGATCAAGCTTGTCTGTACTCAGGGGTGTTGCACAAGGTTTGGCTCCATCCATATGAGACTTGTGCAGAAGATCAAGAATGTATTTTGATTGATTAAGAAAGATCCCAGAAGATGACCTCTTGACTTCAATGCCTAAGAAATAATGTAACGGACCAAGGTCTTTAACAGGGAACAAACTGCTTAATTTCTTGATCACTGTTTGACATGCTACAGAAGAAGGTCCAGTGACTAAAATGTCATCCACATAGACTAATACAAAGACCAAATGGGGATCATTTTTAATGAACAAGGAATGATCATTTTGGGAACCAGTAAATCCCAAGGAAACAAGAGCACCATGCAACTTTTCATACCAAGCTCGAGGAGCTTGTTTCAAACCATAGAGAGACTTGTGAAGATGGCAAACATGATGAGGCTTGGTGGCATCCTCAAATCCAGGAGGTTGTTGCATAAACACAGATTCGGTAAGAGTACCATGCAGAAAAGCATTGCTAACATCAAGTTGGTTGAGAAACCAATCAAATTGACAAGCAAGAGTGAGAAGTATGCGGATGGTAACTGGTTTGGCCACGGGACTAAAAGTCTCAGAATAGTCCAAGCCCTCCTGTTGATTGTAGCCTTTTGCAACCAATCGGGCCTTGTATCTGTCAATAGACCCATCCGGATTCCTCTTTATTCTGAATACCCACTTGCAGCCTACAATATTGTGAGATGATATAGAAGGGACTAAAGACCATGTACTTGTGCTAAGAAGAGCATTATACTCGTCTTGCATTGCTTTGCGCCAGTGAGGATGTTTGGATGCTTGCAGGTAGGTATGAGGAGTATAATCAGGAGAGACATGAGTGGAAATTGGATGCTTTGTGACTGTGAATTCCCTGGGTTTGAATATTCCAGATTTGGACCGGGTTTGCATCTGGTGATGATTAGAGGAAGGTAAGGAAGATGGTAAGGGTTGAGGAGGAGGGGAGGAAACTTGTAATTCTGTGGAGAGGGAAGGGGGTTGCTGAGATCGGGATAAGGCAGAAGGTGGAGGAGAGGGTGGAGAGAGTGGTGATGCAGCAGGAAGGGATAAAGAAGAAGGAGAGGAAATGGAAGTGGTAAATGTGAGAGAGGATGGGATGTGCGAAGAAGGAGATTGAGGAGGAGTGGTAGGAGCAGGGACTAAAGGATGTTGACAGGGAAACCGAGTTTCATCAAAGAGAACATGCCGAGATATGTAGATTCTCTTGGTCATTGGGTCAAGACATTTGTATCCTTTATGATGTAGACTATAACCCAAGAAAATACATAACTTGCTCTTTGGATGTAGCTTGGAAGGAGAATAGGGTTGTAACCAAGGGAAGCAAGCACATCCAAACACTCGAATAGTACTGTAATTTGGAACTTTGTGAAATAATAACTCCCAAGGTGAAGATTTTGATGCCGTAGGTAATCGATTGATGAGATAAATTGCAGTGGTAAAAGCATCAACCCAATAGAAATGAGGTACATGAGAAGCTGCCAACAAAGTCCTTGCAGTTTCAACCAAGTGTCTATGTTTCCTTTCGACAGACCCATTCTGCTCAGGTGTATGAGGACAACTAAGTTGATGTTGAATGCCATTATCCACTAAAAACTGAGAGAACGAAGTACTCATGAACTCACCTCCAGCATCAGATCTTAGAGCAATGAGTTTAGTACACAGAAAGTTTTCAACAAGAGTCTTGAATTGCACAAACACAGAGAAGACATCAGATTTGTATTTCAAAGGGAAAAACCAAGTGTACTTGGTGTAATCATCCACAAACAGTACATAGTATCTAGAACCATTAAGAGAAGACACAGGTGCTGGCCCCCAAACATCCGTGTGAACAAGTTCTAGAGGTTTACTTGTAGTGCAAGGAGTAGATACAAAAGGAAGTCTAGAACACTTGCCTAATGCACAATCTGAGCAAAAAGCCTTATTTCTACTATTTGAAATGGAAATACAAGAATTGGCAGCCAATTTATGCAAAATCTTCATAGAGGGGTGGCCCAACCGTTGATGCCACACAGTATTTGAAGCCTTAACAGTTGCAGTCAAAGCCTTGGGATGCACAGCAGAGGATGAAGCAGGATGAAAAGGATAGAAACCTTCATTGACAGGACCTTTAAAAAGCGTCATCCCCGAAGAAAGATCCTTCACAGTGAAGTGAAAAGGATAAAGATGCATTGAGCACCAGTTGTCAATTAAAAATTTGTTTGCAGAAAGTAGATTGTGCTTAAGATCAGGAACATAAAGCATATTTTGTAAACGACACTTATGATGTGCAGTAGGCAAAAGAGAAGAGCCAGAATGAGATATGGATAAACTTTTTCCATCGCCAATATAAACTTGTTCAGGTCCGGTATATGCTTCTGGATTCTGAAGATTGCCATAAGAATTGGTCATGTGAGATGTAACCCCTGAGTCTACAATCCAAGTAGGAGCAGAAGTAGAGGTGTTCGCCACCATTGCAGAGGAAGAGGATTTCACACCATAATGTGCATTCATGCGATGAGGACAGTCCCAAGCTTCATGATCAAATTGGCGACAGATTTGACAAGGAACTTTCTTGCTAGAAAATTGAAAGTTGTGACGACCTCCACGATTATTATGATAGGTTGGCTTCTGATTTGGGCGATACGAAAATTACCGCTGATTGTTATTGTTGTTTGAACGAAAGTTGCCTCGATTGGAGGAGTAATTCCTTGAATTTCGATCCACACCACGGCTGACGGTTGTGGAATTTGCAAAATTCTGAGCAGTGAATGCTTGAGGCGGTGTAGGCAGAATACCAGGGGAGGATGAGAAAGCCTGAAAAGGGGGCGCAGATGACAAAGGCTTGCGACTGTTGAGTTGAATTTCTTTGCTGATCAAGAGGCCATGAAGTTCATCAATCGTTGTAGATCCAAGGCGAAATTGTATCGCATCAACAAACGAATCAAATTTAGGAGGCAGGCTATGCAGAGTGACAGAGATGAGATCAGAATCATCAACCGGTGCACCGGCACTGGCAAGAGCATCAGCAATTTCTTCAATTTTCTGAAGATACTGAGCAACCGTGGATTCACCTTTGGAAAGATTGCGAAGGCGAGATCGGAGCTCATGAATATGCGACTGAGAGGCGGTGGCAAGGCGGGATTCCAATTTAGCCCAAAGCTCACGAGCAGAGGTAACACCAACGGTGTAGGGAATGAGAGACTCCGAGAGTGTTGAATTTAACCAAATGAGAATGTTCTGATCATTCTCGAACCAAGTCACAAAATCCGGATTCAATGTCGTAGTACAATTTCCGGAGGCATTAGGAAGAAATTGAGGTGGTGCCGCCATGGATCCATCGATCAAACCAGTGAGATTATACCGACGGAAGATCGGAGCAAAAAGAGCACGCCATGTCAGATAATTCGTAGTAGTGAGCTTAATCGGGACCAGAGATCCAATATTTTGAATCGTAATGGATGTAATTGCAGAAGAGGTGGAGGAAGAGCGATGAGAATCGGCATCAGAGGACGGAGATGCACTAGTCGCCATGGCTAGGGTTTGAAGTTGGGAAAAGAGAAAGAAGAAAAATCGGGGAAGAAGATCAAAGCGGGAAGCGGAAGAGTTTGGATCGAAAAAGGAGAGGCGGTCGTTAGACCAAAAAAGGCGGTGATACCATATTAGAAAAATATATTTTCATTTCCTTAACCTCAATAATATTACACCTTGAGTATATATACATGTAAGACAAGTCTAACAAAAAAACTAACTGTCCTAACAACCTATAACAATTACTTAGTCTCTAAGATATATCTCTTGAAGAGATATTTACACTTTTGTCCTTAATAAATTGAACCTTCCAACAGAAAACAGAAGCATAAAAAACAACCACCCTCTTAGCATCTTTCCTTTGCTTAACTCTGATGAGGCTGTAATGGCTTCAAACAATCCTCTCTTCTCCTCTAAGATGGAAACAACAACGCTTAAGTTCCACCGCACGCTGTGCTCTAACCATTTCGCAATGGCCACACCGTAAACTATCCAATGCATGGCCAGGCCGGAAAGCCGGGAGTGCCTAGTTGGGCAACCCGATTGAACTAGCCGGAAATGCCGAGGTGGGCAGCACGATGGAACTAACGGCCTTGCGTAATGCCAATACTGAATAGCACTTAAAGAAAGAGAGCACAATAGGGAAATATTGAACCAAGTAAGCATACACCCGTGCCACCTTTTTGTTGTTACTGAATTTCGAAGAAGATTTTGCAGACCGGTCACTGACCTAACATTGCTAGTATAGATTGATGAGGCAGCATGGATGGTTGTGAGAACAATGAGGAAGTTAACAAGGTTAAAAAGGTAGATTTCTATAATTTTAATGGTTACATTTAGAGTCATTGCATGGTCAGAAAGACTTCTTAGCAGATCTATTGCCTCATAGATCAAACTAGGCTGGTAGTCAACAGGCAATTTTTGTAACAATGTCAGGCTGAATAGTGGAAAGGAAGTGATCGATGTTAAGATTATGAAATTGGGATTTCGAAATGGGATTTTCATGGCGGATTCGATGATACCAAAGGTGCCGAGAAAGCATCGCTTCATCTCAGAAAATCTTGGGTTCCCCATTCCCTCAGCTGCACCAGTACAAAGTTTGAGGCTTGTGGATCTTGTATTGCTTCCTCTTCAATATATATGAGTATTAAATAAAATAAAAACAGTAAGTTTCCGGTTTTATTTCGATAATAACGGTAGAAGTCTAGCTGGTGCATCTCATCTTATTTTTCGGGGTGATAATCCAAAGCACATCATATGGTAAATTAAACTTAAGCGTTCTTGAGTTTTGTAATGTCCGAAGAGTAGAGGACAAAGAAATGACACCATTTTTTTAGCACTTTTAACTTTTCTAAACACTTGCAATTCTAATTCTATTTTAAGGTTAGGCTAGGGCAAAGTGTGCTCACCCTTGCACCCAAGTTTGAAGCCCCTTCGCTATAGGTTAGAATAGAGTTGATTTATGGTAACACGTATATACAAAGACGCACAAATTCACGAGATGAGAAATGTTACTGGAAGTAATACATTGTTTTCACATAAATGAACGCAGAAAAAGGAGCATCTATAAAGTCTTGATTGCAGTTTCTAGTTCTTGCATGTAGTGCTCATTCCTCAACAGCTTCCACCTCTCTTCCTACTTCATCGCCAACAGATTCGACATGCTTATCGTATTGCTTGCGAGTTTTCACTTCTCTTCCTACACCAACACATTTGACACATTCATTGTTCTCATCGAACGCTCGATTCTTGCAATCGTAGAAATATACCATGCAGACAACCCACACTTCAACACATTCCCCAAGCAGAACAAGCTAATCTGTGCAATGATCCCATTCTCCTTTTCATGCATGCCAAAGTACAAACATGGCAACCTTAAACTTAATCCCCAAGCAAAGAAAACAAGCATCAAACGAAGCCCCTGCCACTTGTTACCTCTGCTGTAAGAAATAGCCTGAGCTAATGCTTTAGTTCCATGAACCCCATCCAATATCGAAGCCACAAGACTCACGTTCCACACCGCACTCAGCGCCAGATACCGTGCTGAAGCGCCACCAATGCCAGAAAACACAGCACAGCAAACAATACATGGCACACAAAGTTCCTCAAAATAACAGTGTAGGTTGTTGGTGTACATATTAGTCCAAGTAAAGTAGAAGTTGATAAGAAGAGAACATAGAGATATGCCTTTGAGCGTTACGTTAGAAAAGGGTTTATTTACCATGTCCTTGAGAGTCATCGTTGGTGTCTCTTCCGTGTATATAGTCGATGCCAAGTCAAAGATCGCAATAATGCTTCCAAGAACTAGCCTCTAGGAGATGGAGAGGCACCAGATAAAGAAGACATAGCTGAATCAACTGATGAACAAGCTCTTTGTTCAGTCTACTGGTTATATTAGTTTTGCTGGGCCTGCTGGAAAAATGCTGTAGCGGTAAACTAGGGGTTGCTTTGCATTTTCCAAGATTTTGACCAGGAATTTTTGGAAACAAATTTCATAGTAGACCATGAAACAGAACAAAGGGAGGGAGGTTAGAATCGTGAAGATGACGAAGTTTATGTTTCTGGTAGGGATTTATGTTACTTCGCCATAAGGCTGGTTTCTGTCTCCATGCTTTCGATTCATAGCTCTATCCAAATACAATGGAGAGACCTTGTCAAGGAATTCACATGAAGTCTTTCTTGATGGCGTTTAATTGAAATATTAAGATATAAAATTAGTAATAATTACAAGGAATGGTTCCTAAGAGCATGGAGGTTAACCTTGATATCCTCAAATTAACTCGGACGCAATAGCCAACAAGGATCTACAAAACATACATTCAAGAAGAAGAATTTTTTTTAATAGAAACTACTACATGTGTAGTTTTACGCATCACAATCTTCTGGACGAGAGATTCTTATTGCTTTTTTAAGAATTTATAGCGACCTTATTGTTGTGATGATTCTTGCAAATCGCAGTAGTAAACTGTGAGAGTCACCCAAGTTATAATCCTCCCCAAGCACAAGAAGCTTGTGTCAAGGAGATCATATGAAGGTATACATGTGGTAGTACTGATATGTCCATCTGGCAAGGAGGCTTGACAAATTGAAGCTCCAAGGAGAAAACAGAAGCATCAAAAGTAACCCTTTTAGCCTGTTTCCTTTGCTTAACTCTGATGATGCTGAAATGGCTTCAAACAATCATCTCTTCTCCTCTAAAATGGAAACAACAATGCTTAAGTTACACCTCGCGATGTACTCCAAACATTTCGCAATAGCCAAGCTGTAAACTATCCAATATATAGCCAGGGAAAGCTGGGTGGGTCCAGTTGGGTGGCCTGATGGAACTAACGGCCTTGTGTAACCCTCCACAGCACTTAGAGAAAGATAGCACAAGAGTGAAATAGACATCAATGTAAGCATACGCTCGTGCCACCTTTTTTTTATTGGTTACTGAATTTCGAAGAAGATTTCACAGACCGAACATAGTCCTCTCATTACTAGTATAAATTGTTGAGGCGGCATCAATGGTTGTGAGCACAATGAGGAAGTTAACAAGGGTAGAAAGGAAGACTTTCAGAATTTAAAAGGATAAATTTAGAGCCATGACAATTGATGGCATAGACATAGAGTGTGTGGTGCGGGAAATATGTATGTACAAAAAAGATGTGGTAAGACTAGCATTTCTCTTAAGAAATTGCTAGAAGAAAAAGCAGCAATTACAAACTTCGGAATCAGTGATCTTATTTCTTGATCTAAAAAACTAATGGCGAGCGGACTTCAAATTCCCCCAACAATTTAGCTTAAGTTTAGTTTAACGTAGAGTATTGCCTGTATCAAAAGAAGTCACGGCCGCGGCCTTTTGGTGACGGTTCTTACAATCGTAGTAATAAACTGTGAGAACCTCCCAAATGATAACATTCCCCAAGCACATGAAGATTGTGTCAAGGAAATAAAAAGCAAAGATAGTTGTAAATTCCCGAGCAACGAGGGCTGGCAAATTGAACTTTGCAACAGAATACAGAAGCATAAGAAAGAAGCCTCTTAGTCTGTTTCCTTTGGTTAACTCTGATGAGGCTGAAATGGCTTCAAATACTCCTACCTTCTCCTCTAAAATGGAAACAACAACGCTTAAGTTCCACCGTGCGCTGTAATCTAACCATATCGCAAAGGCCAGGCCGTAAACTATCCAATGTATCTTCCGGAAGAGCCGGAAGAACCTAGTAGGGCAGCCTATCGGGTATAACGGCCTTGCGTAATGCCAATAGACAACAGCAGCCGAAGAAAGATTGCACAGAAGGGAAATAGAGAAGAATGTAAGCATACGCTCGTGCCACCTTTTTTTCATCACTGAACTTCGAAGAAGATTTCGCAGACCAATCATTGACCTCTCATTGCTAGCATAGATTGTTGAGGCAGCATGGATGGTTGTGAGTACAATGAGGAAGTTACCGAGGGTAAAAAAATACACTTGCAGAATTTGAATGGCTACATCTAGAGCCCATGAAATATCAGAAATCATAGGGTTGGAGTGGTAAGAAAGACTCGTTCGCAGATTTATTGCGTGCACAATCAAACTAGGCTGGAAGTCATAAGGCAATTGGTGTATCAAGGTCAGAAAAAATAGTGGAAGGGAAGTAATCAATGTCAAGATTATGAAATTGGGATTTCGAAATGGGATTGTCAGGGCAGATTCAATGATACCAAACGTGCCGAGAATCCACTGCATCACCTCAGAAAATCTCGGGATCTTCATCCCCTCAGTTTCACAACTACAAAAGTTTGAAGATTGTGGATCTTGTGTTGCTTCATCCTCTATATGTACTAGTTTTTCGACAAAATCGAACGAGTCTAGCTGGTGCATCTCATCTTCTTTTTCGGGGTGATAAGCCAAAGCACGTCATATAGTAAATTAAACTTAAGCATTCTCGAGTATTGAAATGTCCACAGAGTAGAGGACAAAGATATGACACCATTTTTCTTAGCCCCTTGTAAACGCCTGCAAATTTTAGTTATATTCTAAGGTTAGATCAGGACAGTGTTGCCGTCCTGTCCCCTGTGCACAGTGGCAAGGAGGGTTGGCAACCGAAGCTCCAAACAGAATGCGGAGTTCTAAGTTTTACTTCGATTACACTGTTTAAGGGCTGGTTTGGTATTGCTGTGCTGTGAGAAGCTCATCAGTGCCAAACCAGTACTAAGTCTAGCCGGCTGACGCCTCCCATTTTCTTATTTGGGATTAAGAACCAAAGCATACTGGAGTCTCCACAAAGTACAGGACAAGTTGAAATACAAAAGAACTATAAATCATACAAGCTACTTTGAGAAATACATAATTTACATCAATCTTCTTCTATCGACAACTTCGTATCCTCTATTTTCTTCTAGATAGGGCAATCTTTGTCGATCTCTGCGGCAATTCTTGCAATTATGGTACTCCTTCCTCTTCAAGTTATAGGGTAGACCGGTATAGGTTTTAGTAACATTCTAGTTGACAATGGTACACGTTCGCTAATTAATCGATTTAAGCAGTTATCATCTTCCCCACACAGTGATTTTACTCTACGAGATCTTAGTGTTAAAATCCTAGGAATTTATGGCAACCCTTTGTGACGGTTCTTACAATCGTAGTAATAAACCGTGAGAACCACCCAATTCATAACCTTCCCCAAGCACAGGAAGCTTGTGTCAAGAACATCATATGCAATTACACTTGGAAAAGTGAATTTTGCAATGAGGGTCGGAAAACGGGAGCTCCAAACACAATACAAAAGCATCAAAACGAACCCTCTTCTTGTATTTCCTTCGCTTAACTCCGCTGCGTCTGAAAAGGCTTCGAAACCTCTGTTATCCTTCTCTAAAATGGAAACCACAACACTCAGATTCCACCAAGCGCCGTACTCCACCCATTTATCAAAGGCCACAACAGGAACCACCATGTTTATAGCCTGCAATAACCTGTTTGAGCAGCTTGACGAAAGCAATGGCTTCGCGTGATGATGCCAATAGTAAACAGAACTTAAACAAATGTGTGACAAGAGGGACACAGTCAAGAATGTAAGCATGGGCTCGCGCCACCTTGTTTTGGTTATTGAGTTTCGAAGAAGATCTCGGAGACTCACTTTCCACCTATCACTACTAATGTAGACTGTTGAAGCAGCATATATAGTTGTGAGTGCAGTGAAGAAACTAACAAGTTCAAAAAGGTACACTCTCAGAAGTTGAATCATGTGACCCTTGGGGTGGTGAGTAAGAACTCTTAGCTGAATTGCTGCCTCCTCCATGATCAAAGGAGGCTGGCTAGAAGGCAATCTTGGTACTAAAGTCATACAAAATAGTGGAAAGGAGGTAATCAGTACGAATGTTATGAAACTGGGATTTCGAAATGGGATTTTCGCGGCTGATCCGATCACGCCAATGGTGTCACGAAACCACAGCTTCATCTCGGAAAATCTTGGGATCTCGATTCCCTCCGTTTCGATACTATGAACTGCTTCCTCTTCAGTATATATGGAAGTCTTGGGTAGTGCTGTGATACAAAACGTAGGATAAAAAATCGAGTTTTATTCTCGATTGCAACGGGAGAAGTCTAGCTGTTGCTTCTCATTTTCTTAATTTGGGATGAAGATCCAAAGAGATCATGTAAATAAAGTTGCTAATGCACTCTTAATTCGCTGAAATGTCCAAAGAAGTAGAGGACAATGGGAGAACAGAGACAAACATAAGACGTAAGAAGGCAAAAGACACCAACTCGGAAAAACAAACAAAAAATCCAAGAGAACCTAAGACCCTTTGGGGCGAGAAATATTTTTAGCGTGACAGTAACACTACTACTTGGTGTGACTTAAGAGTTTCAATCATTGCGACAGAATTTACGATGACCTCTTCCTAAGGCATATTTGGATCGATTACTTTGCATCCATCTTCTTGTACGGCAACATTCGTCTCTCTGACGAATTTTGCAATTATGGTAGTAACATGTGCAAACCACCCAATTCAAAACCTTCTCCAACGATGTATGAAGCAAATCATGCGTAAGTCTCCAATCATCAATCAGAGGAGAGGAAAGGAGGTGATGAAAGTGAGGGTTACGAAACTGGAGCTTTTGAAGCACGATTCCGATGGCTGATCTGATTCTATTGCAAGCACCGGATAAGAGTGGTTTCTTGGGATATTCCATGAAAATAATAAAATATAATACACATTCAATTCGTAATTATTTGCAACAGAAAGAGATCATCTCCGAATGTCTTCCACCAAAGCCACCAGATCAAGTGATTCGGGCATTGAAATTTCATCCAACGGCCCACCTGTTTGATCCCTTAAATGCTATAATAATTTTGGACTGTTTGATGAAATTTCAAAGGTCCGGATCACTTGATCTGATGACCTTGGTGGAAGAGATCAAAGAAGATCTCTTTCCATTTGCAACATCCACTAACATCTCAATGTTTTCTTTCACTAATTACCATCTAAACAGTTTATGATTCCAAAATTCAAACTTTCAGGATCTTTTATCCACTCAATCTCAATCCGGATCATCAATTTACAAGAGTCATCCAACACAAAATAAATTAAAATAAAATTGGAAAACAATGACTTGATGGATGCAGGACACTATTTATCATGTCAACTTTGACAAAGTAGGCAAGCAGCTTTACCTGATGAGACATATTATGGTAAAATACTTGGTATCCTATATAGCCTAGCCGTGTGTGGTCGGTCGAAGCACAACCAGACGATTGCAGTGACGAGTCTGAGATGGTGATGAATGATGGGTGTGAAGGACTCCACAATTCACAGCAACTCAGTAGATTAACCAACCACACTAACTGCACTCTAAAATTACTACCATGGATGCTCTCAACTTTCAATTACCGACCGATAATCAGACTCGAGAGGGGGGAACACCAATAGGGCAACAGCTTCACCTTCTTCAAACAGCAATCAGCAAGTGGAGAACTAACAAGATAAGGCCTTACTATGATAGAAGCACTGCAGATGATGATGTTGATGACACTCTAACATGGTCAGATGCAGCCAAATTTCTCAATGAAAAAGAAGGAGACTAACGTGCAGGTAGATGTGCTGCAGAAGTGCTGAGATGGGGAAGGCGATAAACAACTTCATCTTCTTGAACCGGCTAATAAAAAAAGTGTGTTCATGAAGCTTTGTTGTAGAAGAATGCAATAAAAAGTGTCGTGTGCAACCAAAGTACCAAAGGTTATGGATATTCCACTTCCACTGAACAATAGGCAGGGGCAACGACAAGAAGAAGACTTTGGTGGATGCAGAGCAGAGATAGGAACCGTGAGCTATAAGATGCAGTAAGTGGCGAAACGAAGCCGTTTTAAGCCGAAAATACACCTCAAATCAAAACAAACAAACTTTAGGAACATCTATTGCAAACAATGAAAATCCAACCACAAAGAAAGAGTTCACACAAAACCATATATAAGCATATATAATATGGCAACTTCAAAGTAGGAAAGCAACCTCTCATTTTTAGTACGCTGAAGCAAGAAAGTCGACGCGAACTGGTGTCCAAGCCATCCAATCCAAGTTCCTAATAAATCCCATTGTGTCACAACATCAACATAACTAACATAATTCTTGTCAACCCTATTATAACTACAATATAGCAGAGATATCATCCTTTCAAGTAATCCAGCAGTTGCTCCAATTCCAGCTTAGTCCCTACAGAGACAAATAAGCAGATGCACTAAGCTGTATCAACAAGAAAAGAAGTCACACAAAGCCCTAACACTTTCAAGTTTCAATCCAAATACACTCTACTTGTTTGAGCTTATATCTTTCACCATTTTGTAAAAACATTGTACAGCCATGACTTACCCATTGACATAAGGTGAAGCACGGCGAGCATGGCGATATGGAGGAGACCTGCTGTAGCTGAGACACTCAGGAACAATGTATCGAATTTTCCATAACCCTATTCTAAGTCAGCTGAGACACGCATACCAAGAATGATGCGGTGAATCAGGGTACAAGCAATCCTCATAACCATTGAAACCAACAAAAGCATAAAGTGGAAAGGCAACGGGTCATCAGAATACAGAAGCACAATTTTAACACAGTTGAGTTAAAAAAGAAAGATGATCACACCTGCGCCCATAGCCATCATAACTAGGACTTCTGCGGCGTCGAGGGGATGGACTTCGGCGCCTTCCACCACTCCCTCCTCGTGAACCAACACGCATGCGACATTCTCGAGCAAAATGGCCAGGTTCACCGCACTCATAACACTTTAAGTCATCTCCTCCACCGCGCCCACGTCCACCACCACGGCCTCCACTACCCTTAGAATTGTGGGAAAGCTCCACACGCCACCCATTTTTGCCTGCAGACAAAAAAATGGGAGATAGGAAGCCTTGCACTTTTACCAGAATAAATGAAGATATTATGATGATGCAAATGATAATGTGGATCATAAATAAGACACACAAACTTATATCTTAAAGTTGCAAAAGTTAAACTAAAAACAAATTAACACACACAAATACAGTTAGAGAGGGATAATTGGGCAAACCATCCAAAGCTTGAACCGCGTCTAGAGCATCCCTGCGATCGTCGAATTCAATAAATGCATATCCCGGCGGTCTTCGTGCAACCCATACACTGTCATCAATTTCATAAAAATAAACCTTAGCAACACAAATCTTTTCGAACCTTACAAAATTGATCGCGAGTCGTTAAGACAACGAAAAACAAGAGTAATGCAGCAGAAAATACTTTCGAAGAACACCGAACAGCCGAAATTCATCTTCCAGATCCCTCTCGTTCACTCGAGGATCCAAATTCCCAACATAAACCCGAGTCATCGTCGCAATACCACCTTCAACCCAAAAAAATATACATATATAACACACAAAATTAATCCAATAAAAACGATTTCTCATATAAATTCCAGAAAGAATCCAACTTTCCAGGAAAAAAAATCGAACATATGGAAAGTTTAATGATATAGGCGAAACGAAAAGCGGGAGACATATCGTTGAAAATTACCTTGAAAGAAACCCTAGAGTTTGTGAAAGTTGATCGATCGGAGCGACAGGGAAACGAATTGGGTGCTCTGCGCGTGGAATCGCAGAGCTCGAATAAACCCTAGAAACCAGAGCCTATTTCCCCGCGTGTTCTTCGTCGGCTTGCACATTCCTCTTTTAACCTTAATGGTGAATTTCCTCTTTCAACCTTGTCTGCGAGTTTCGAGTATTGCAAGCCCAACGGGCCCATTATTGGGCTTATGTGTAGAGTTATCTGATATCGAGGCGCGTAGCACTTTTCGATTACATGATATACGATGAATAAATATGATTAGAAAATTGTCGAGAGCCTCGCATTCTCATCCAAAGAATCCGATCAAAAGAAGCAAGATAGTACCTATAAAATATGAAAAACGCGAGTGAACCCATGATTATGGCCCAATAGAGATTAGAATCCATCTACTCATTCGGCTGAAAAGCCGAACCAAGATAAAAGAATGGTTTGTTGTCATCATGTTGGTGATGTACGTTTCGGTACTCGAACCCGCTGTCGCCGTACTCATCACTCCTCACTCATCCGCCAGGCTCAAACCTCGGCAGGCACGACTAATAACCCACAACAAATCATTCAATTTCCTGACCAATTGCTGAAGCTAGAGTAAAAAGATTGGATTTTTACATGTGGGTTCTGAAGGACTTGTGCAAAAATGGCAGAAGAAGATGGGATTGTGGAGAGGAGTGAGAGATTGGCGGGAAGAAGTGGGAGTGGGGTCGGGAGTGACTCGAGGTGGGTGGATGGGAGCGAGGTGGACTCGGAGTCGGCGGCCTGGTCGTTGCCTTCTGAGAATGGAGGAGGCGAAGGTGGAGAAGGGTATGGAGGATCTCTCAGGAGGAGGCTTGTGAAGAAGCCCATTAGAGTTGATTCTCTTGATGTGGAAGCCATGGAGATTGCTGGTGCTGGTGGCCACGTAATACCACAATTACTTTCGTTTTTCTTCCATTTTTTGTGAAATTAGTGAAATTTATGTGCTTTTAGTGTTTTTCTTGTATGTGTTACTTACTTTTATATTCATCAAAGGTTGTAAGATTGATAATTTGGTATATTTGGAATGAAGTATGTTACTTTGCAGACGTGGGTGTAGCCGCATCGACTAGAGCGGAGGTGCTTCCCTATGCACCCGAGTTTGAATCCTCGTCCTTGCAATTTAGATTAGTTTGGAGTAGAGTATCGTTTGCATCAAAAACATAATCTTTATAATATGGCATTTATGTTACAACGTGTGAACCCCTTCTTTAAGAAGTTGTATGTCAGCAGAATCATGATTTGCTACTCCATATTTGCTGACAAAATTACCTTGTCTCAATTCTGTAATGTAAAGAATTAGAAAATGCTACTATAATACTATCCATGTAAGACTAACTTAAATTAATAAATCAGGATCATTCTGTTTGGAGCACTCTTCTGTTAGGATTCCAGACTCTTGGTGTGGTCTACGGTAACGTGGGAACGAGCCCTTTATATGTCTTTGCTGATGTGTTCAGCAGGGTGCCGATCGAATCAGATGTTGATGTCTTGGGAGCTTTGTCACTAGTGATGTACACAATTGCGCTTATACCTTTAGCAAAATATGTTTTCGTAGTTCTCAAGGCCAATGATAATGGAGAAGGTAGGCACTTTTTCGTTTCACAATTATTTTGTCCTTAGTTGCTTGGTAGTAATATGGTCACGTGAGTACTTGTTAACCTGTACACGATTCATGTTTCCAATTTTAGGAGGAACATTTGCATTGTACTCACTGATATGCAGGTATGCAAATGTTAATATGCTGCCAAATCGTCAGCCAGCTGATGAACACATCTCAAATTATAGGCTCAAATTGCCCACTCCAGCATTGAATAGGGCTTTGCGGATAAAAGAAACTTTAGAAAAGAGATCACTCTTGAAAACTATCCTCTTGTTGTTCGTTTTGATGGGAACGTCGATGGTTATAGGAGATGGTATTCTAACCCCAGCAATATCAGGTACATTACTCGACTGGGCTTGAGGTGGAAATTCATGATATACTTAGCCAACGAAAATATGTCTAAGTTGTAGTTACTGACATGAAATTACATTCCTGTTAACAGCCATGGATTTTTCTGGCATCGTTTTCAAGTACCTCTTCCTTAGACAGGAAACCATAATGAGGAAGTAGGACTTTTCGTTAAATCTGGCTGAAACTGTGATATTGTGCACAATCATTTTCATACATTACATACGAGTGTCTTCCGTTGTATCTGTGTAGGAGAGTATACTGATGTACTTTCTTCTTTTTGGTTGTCATAGTGATGTCTGCCGTGAGTGGCCTGCAAGGTGAAGTGCCAGGTTTTGGTACAAGTGAGTATATTTTTCTTTGTCTGATTGAGAATCTGTGGTTCATTTGTTTACTGAACTATTTTTTTTACCTGGGATGGAATTGAAAGGGTAAAATAAAAATAATAACTAATGAGTTGTGGACATTATGACCCATTATCTGATTGATCTTTATTGCAGATGCTGTGGTTATTCTTTCGGTTGTAATTCTCCTACTATTGTTCAGCATACAGCAGTTTGGGACTGGTAAAGTGGGTGTCATGTTTTCTCCAATACTTGCTTTGTGGTTTTTCAGCCTGGCATCAATTGGAATCTACAATTTAGTGAAGTATGACATTACCGTCCTGAGGGCATTCAATCCTGCTTATATATATTTTTTCTTCAAGAAGAACGATAAGGAAGCGTGGTACGCTCTTGGTGGTTGTGTTCTGTGCATAACAGGTATATCTTTCCTTTAAAGCCTGTTAGGTTTTCTAATGAGAGCCATTTGTTTTTCCTTTTTTCAACTTCTCCTATGGATTATAGTAAAGAAAACTTCCCAAATGTGGTTATGCTATTTCAGGAGCCGAAGCTATGTTTGCTGATCTAGGACATTTCTCTGTGCGAGCCATTCAGGTTGGCCAATGCATACCTTCATCTCTCCCTTGAAGAATAGCTTCATACATTTTATTTTATCGAAAGCATCATATAATCTATACATCTTGTGCAGGTTGCCTTCAGTTTTGTGGTGTTCCCCTGCCTTCTCTTAGCTTACATGGGCCAAGCTGCCTATCTGATGAAACACACAGATTCCTCGGCTAGAATATTCTATGATTCTGTGCCAGGTGACACTTTCCAGCATCTTGGCTACCATTCTTCTCAACTCTACTCTTATTGTTCCGTAGAGGGCATCTCTCTTTATTTGGTTCCTCAGTTTGAAACTTACAGTTCCTCAATCTTGTGAACAAACAGATAGTCTTTTCTGGCCAGTCTTTGTGGTAGCTACCCTTGCTGCGATGATTGCCAGCCAAGCGATGATATCTGCTACATTTTCATGTGTTAAGCAATCAATGGCTCTCGGATGCTTCCCAAGGCTAAAGATAGTTCACACCTCAAAGAGGCGAATGGGCCAAATTTACATCCCTATTATCAATTGGTTTTTAATGATCATGTGCATAGTTGTAGTTTCCATCTTTCAAAGCACCACAGAGATTGCCAATGCATATGGTGAACTATCCTTTTCCTCTCCTTCCTATAATACTTTCGATATGCAAAGATATTCCTATATTTGTAATGAACTTGGTTTAACATTCATATTCTGATTTTATCACATGAAATTCTATATGCCGCTAGGCAGGAATCTTGTGCTTATATTCTTCACAACAATATATATGAGATTTATTAGTCCAACAGGAGTTGAGCTAACAATATATCAACTATAAATGTGTACTGATAATTTTGCTAATAAAATTATATTTATTCACGCAGGAATAGCTGAAGTCGGTGTCATGATGGTGAGCACAACCTTGGTGACACTTGTAATGCTTCTCATTTGGCAGACCAACTTGTTTCTGGCTTTGTGTTTCCCGCTCGTATTTGGATCAATAGAGTTTATCTACTTGTGTGCGGTTTTATCAAAAACCAAAGAGGGTGGCTGGCTGCCTCTTGCCTTCGCCTCTTGCTTCCTCTGTGTGATGTACACTTGGAACTATGGGAGTGTGTTGAAGTACCGAAGCGAGGTCAGGGAGAAGTTATCCATGGACTCCATGACCGATCTTGGCTCCACACTAGGGACTGTGAGAGTCCCGGGAATTGGATTGCTGTATAGTGAGCTTGTCCAAGGCATCCCATCCATTTTTGTGCAATTCCTTCTTAGCCTTCCAGCTATCCACTCCACTATAGTTTTCGTCTGCATTAAGTATGTCCCTGTCCCAGTGGTTCCTCAGGAACAAAGGTTTCTGTTTCGAAGAGTTTGCCCGAAAGACTACCATATGTTCCGCTGTGTAGCCCGATACGGTTACAAAGATATCCGGAAGGAAGATCACCATTCATTTGAACAACTTCTTGTTGAAAGCCTGGAGAAGTTTCTGAGGATGGAAGCTCAAGAGATTGCCTTGGAGAGCAATTTAAATGACTCAGACTTTGACAACGATTCTTCCAGCTCAAGGGATTCGGGAGTCCCAGGAGGCAATGAGATTGAGGAACTCAGGATTCCATTGATGCGCAATGGAAGATCACAAGGGGTAGGAGGAAGATCAACCTCAGAAGAAACTGCTGCCGCTGCAACATTGCCGTCCAGTGTGATGTCATCGGATGAAGACCCGAGTCTGGAGTATGAGCTCTCTGCACTTCGAGAAGCAATGGACTCAGGATTTACGTATTTGCTAGCGCACGGAGATGTGAGGGCAAAGAAGAAATCGTTTTTCTTCAAGAAGTTAGTCATAAACTACTTCTATGCATTCTTGAGGAGGAACTGCAGAGCAAGTCCTGCAAATATGAGTGTGCCTCACATGAACATCATGCGAGTGGGAATGACTTACATGGTCTGATTTATTTATCTTTACTTGCAGAATTTATCTCATTTTATTCAGATTACTCTGCTGCATGTTGCAACCTCTATGCGAGACACTGTAACAGAATTATTACATCATAAACATTAACTACGACACTCAGGTGACGCTATCTCAAATCGACTCACCACACCATATATGGTTTCATGTGATTTGTTTGCGATACCGCCACCTTAACATGCCAGGTGAAAGTGATTTTTTTTTCTTCTGTCGGTCTCTTTGTGTTTCCTTCTCTTGGTTTTAGTTCCTTTTTTAAAACACCAACCAAAGTAGTTCTTGCCGTACAAGAAGACCACTGTTGGGTCAATTTTTCTTGTCGGCCTTTAGGCAAAAGTGGCAACTTCATTTTCTTGGTGGAAAAGTATCGACCTTTAGTATAAAAAATAAATAATATATTTGTGGATAAATATATCATAGCCACGTTCTCTCACGTATCATATTTGGCTACTCAAAAGATGAGTAGAAACTCCTACTCAAAACTCTTAATGTTTTAATCACAGAGTTTTGTTTTTATGATTAGAACCGTTCACATTATAAATCACACTGTAAAGATCATATTTGCAAAAAATAAATTAAAATTAAGGTCATTTAGTCAATCTATTGTAGCAAATACATAAACGATTTGTAATGCTTTTACCAATATCGTTCATTTGTTTTTAAACAATATGATGACTAAACGACCTTAGTTTTAATCAATTTTTTGTAAATACGATCTTTATAGGATTATTTATAATATAAACGGTTCTAATTATAAACACAAAGTTCTATTAATTGACAACGAACAATTTTGAAGAATTTTGAGTATGAGTTTTTACTCATCTTTGATAAGAAGGCGGACGTCAAAAATGGATTTTAATAAGGATTTTAATGTAGCATTTACAAGAGAAACACATGGATGCTACTTTATGATTCTTCTCATACAGTAGGGATTTAATAAGAAGGCCGACATCAAAAATGGATTTTAACAAGGCCTACTCAATGCAAGGGCTTGCTTGAGGTTTCTTATCGCAAACATTCATTTATATTCGTAAGAACTTTGGTTAAAAACGCTTTAGAAAAGCTACTTCTCAAAGAAACACTCGGCATAAGACTACTTGTTTGGGATTGCTTCAAGGTTTATTAAAGTGCTTCATAAAGTAGCATCCATGTGCTTCTCTCGTAAATGCTTCTAAGACCTATACTGATAGATTTTTCTGCCAAACCAGTTAGAAGCATTTTTTAATATTAGAAAACACTTTTAGTTCTTCTAAAAACAATCTCATTTCTAATTGTAAAAAGTATTTTAAAATCACAATCATATCAATTTGCTCTATCAAATGTTGTTTTTAATGCTTTCAGTTATTCTAAAAGCATCTTAAATGAACCGTCTTTAGTGGAGTTTACGCGTACTTAAAAAAGAATGAAAGTGGAGAGCATGTCGTAGATGGACAATAGACGAAGATGAGTCGTGTTTGTACCATACTTGACCAATCTCGAAACTACCGAGCACCGGCCAACGCTATACTGTCAAGGACCCAGAAGAGTTCCCCTCCGACCAGGAGACCAATCACTACTCGACACGTGTCAAGATTAGAAGACAATCAGAGCGCAGCACGTGTCGACATCAAGAACCAATCATAACATGACACATGTCAATGTGACAAAGCTACAAGTTTTTCTATAAATAGGGGTCATTCCCCCACAATATTGCCTAATGCCATTTTGTGTTAAATCATTCACAAGAACTCACTAAATTGAGAGCTTGATCCTTTGTACTTGTGTAAGCCCTTCACTACTAATAAGAACTCCTCTACTCCGTGGACGTAGCCAATCTGGGTGAACCACGTACATCCTGTGTTTGCTTCTCTGTCTCTATTTATTTACGTACTTATCCTCACTAGTGACCGAAGCAACCAAGCGAAGGTCACAAAACCTGACACTTTCTGTTGTACCAAAGTCTTCGCTGATTTTGTGCATCAACATTTGGCGCCGTCTGTGGGAAACGACACTTATTCCTACTCTCTTCAGCTGTGTCAAGCTGGTTTCTATCATTCGTACACTTTCTTTTGACCAGGCATCCCTCTCCAGCATGGGAAGCGAAGGAAGCCACAGCACACAGAATGACACCCCCCTTGCACATAGTGCGAAACAACGAAAGAAGGAAGGAAAACGAGTTCTTCTTCAAGCTAAAGTCGATGAGTTGGAAGCTCAGAACAACAAGATAGCAATGAGGAATGAGGTCCTCCAGGAGCAATATGAGAAGCTCTTCGAGACACTCCACGAAGCTAGGCAAGCTCAGACACGCGAGCTTGTTGCCCCCGTGGAAGTCAACCATCAACTGGGTGCCCTCCAACATGGAGGGTCACATGCATTCGACATAGATATCCCTGATAGGGAACAGATTACCCCTCGACTTGATAATCAACATGAGGCTTCTCTTAACCCAGTTGCTTCGACCCGAACCATGAGAAGTGGAGGGAGACACATCTTTGCTGAAGGGGCAGAAGGATCGAAAGCCGTCTTTCGCGATTGTCGGGATTTTCTGAAGCAACGTCGAGAGAATTCCATCCATATAAGCTCAAAGATTAATGACCCAAGGATTTCTGAGAGACTCGGTCCCCTGCCACGGCCCAAGCCGGCCACCAATTTGGGGAAGGGGCAACAAGTCCCAGAGAGACATGAGGGTACAGGGGACTCAGAGGTGTTCCGACAGACATACCCTGGAAGCCAGTACAGCGAGTCCAGGGAAAAATCACATGCCCTTGATCAAACCTTCCTAATTCCAAGAGGAGATGGAGATTTACGAAAGAAAGCTCCAGTGACACATAACTCCGCTCAGGACCCCCTTGTCCTACAACTTCTTGAGGAAGTAAACAAGTTGAAGGCTGAACGTCAGGCTGAAATACCTAACTGGAACCAACCCAGGCCTGGCCCTCTTACAAGGAGGATCCTCAACACCCCCCTTCAAGCAAAGACAAAGCAAAAGCTTGGCTTGCAACTTTATACTGGAAAAGAGGACCCGATTGAGCACCTTAACCTCTTTGAGTCCACCATGGCATACCGGATGCACACCGACGAAGAGCGATGTCTTCTCTTCCCCTCCACCCTCTCTGGTGGAGCTCTAAATTGGTATTGTCGTCTTACACCTGAGACGGTAGACTCATTTGAGGAATTGAGGAAACTATTTGTTTCCCAACACATTTTCCAAACCGATCGCTTGCACTCTGCAGATGACCTGTACATTATCCGCCAGAAGCCAGACGAGTCATTACGTATGTATGCTGGCCGCTTCAGCCATGAATACTCCCGGTGTGCCGAGGCAGACGACAAGACTGCCCTCAAAGCCTTCACGGCAGGCCTACGTGATTGTTTCTTTAAATACATGATCAATGCCAATACTTGGAAGACTTACTCTGAGGTGATGGCGCAGGCTTATAACCATGCCTCCGCCGAGGCAAAGACATATCAGGAGAAACCCCCTACAACCATCCTTTATCAACAAGTGGGAGGTGGAAGCCAGACTCACCTAAATGAGAAGACCTCGACTTCCCAAACAGCAGTGGCACCTCCCCATGCCTTGCATAATGCTTCACCGAATCAACAGACATATCAATTTCAAGGCAAGAGGAAGGATTTCCATCCTCACCACTCTCCTTTCAGTAAAAAGAGTAAGGGACACTATCCCGATAACCAAGGGTATCGCCACAATAACGCTCGCCCCCAGGCAGTCAATGCAGTGGGTCAAACCCGCGTCAAGATACCCCCTACCCCAAGGTATGAGACATACACGCCCTTGAATGCCACATGCGCGGCCATTTACCCCAGCATAGCTCACCTGATACCAAAGCCAAAGCCGAGGCACCCAGATTACACGCCCTCGAATAACGCGGGCACGTTTTGTTGCTACCATGAGCATAACGGCCATGATAGCGAGAAATGTATCATCCTCCGTGATCGTATTGAAGCTTTGGCACGAGAAGGAAAAATTGATCAATTCCTTCTTCACCCTCAAAGGGATAACCGTAACCAACGCCAGGTGAATGTCATATATTCCATAAGCGGCGGCACACCCATATCTGAATCTTCCAATAGGGCCATGAAAAACAGTGAACGAAGTCTGAGGCCTGGTCACCAAGTGTTTCACGTGGAAGACATCAGGGGAGGGAAGTATCAAAAACCTAACTGGGATCCGATATGTTTCTACCCTAAGGAAGAAAGAGGCATCATCTACCCTCATAACGACCCATTGATCGTGGAGGCTCACATAGCCAACTTTGATGTTCGACGAATCCTCGTAGACACAGGGGCTTCGGTCAATATCATGTTTGCCGAAGCTTTCAGGGCACTCAGTGTAGCTGAACACTTGCTCGATCGCTCGATTTCTCCTCTGATAAGCTTCTCCGGTGATATCGTGCAACCCTTAGGGAGCATACATTTACCCTTTACTATTGGTACAGGCCCTTACACGGCTACCATTACCACTAACTTCCTAGTGGTTGACTGCCCAACGGCATACAATGTCATCTTTGGGCGCACAGGCATCAATGATCTCAAGGCTATGGTATCCACGCATATGCTGTTGATGAAATTTCCAACCCCCCATGGCAACGGCTACATCAGAGGAGATCAGCTTAGTGCACGATCATGTTACAACACTTCAGTTAAGCAACAACACTTGCCCGGACCCAAGGAAACCCTGTCTGTACATGACCAAGTCACAAAGACCAGCCTAGATGAAGCGAACTTGGATCTTCCTGATAGCAACAATCAACCCGATGATCCTCGAGATGACTCTTTCACCCAGCAAGCCCAACCTGCTGAAGAGTTGGATAAGGTACCTATCTCAAGAGATTATCCAGATCGCATGGTGAAGATTGGCACCACATTGTCACCACCCCTTCGGTTAGCATTGATATCTTTTTTGAAAGAGAACACTGAAGTCTTCGCCTGGTCATACGAGGACATGCCAGGCATCTCTCCCGATGTCATCTGTCATCGTTTGAGTATTGACCCCAAGATCAAGCCGGTGAGACAGAAGCGAAGATCTTATGACGCTGAACGATACGAGGCAATGAAAGCAGAAGTTGAAAAACTCAAAGGCATAGGCTTTGTCCGCGAAGTCAATTACCCGACATGGGTAGCAAATGTGGTCCTTGTTAAGAAAAATCCGACCAAAGAAAGTCTTTTGCTTCAAAAGGTCTTGTGGAGAATGTGTGTTGACTACACCGACCTAAACAAAGGGTGTCCGAAAGATAGCTTCCCTCTTCCTCTTATTGACAGACTTATAGACTCTACGGCCGGGTGTGAACTCCTGAGCTTCATGGATGCTTACTCAGGATACAACCAAATCCTCATGAACCCTTCGGATCAAGAACACACAGCCTTCACTACCGACAGAGGACTATACTGCTATAAAGTTATGCCTTTCGGCCTAAAGAATGCAGGAGCGACTTATCAGAGACTAGTCAACTCAATGTTCGCCGAGCAGATTGGGAAGAGCATGGAAGTTTACGTTGATGATATGTTAGTCAAAAGCAAACATGCTGACCAACACATCACCAACCTATCTGAAACTTTCACTATTTTGAAGAGGTATCGAATGAAGTTTTGGTACTTACGACATGGACTATTAGCAAGACACCTCATTCGTCAACTCCCTCGACTAGAGACTTGGGGGACTCCCACCATATGCTACTACGCCTTGGTACTCAAAAGTTCGTGACTACTCAGTGACTTGGATTTTTCAAGTCTCCAACCGAGAAGTTTTCCTCACTCGGGAAATTAAGGGAACACTACCTCAAACTACATGCTTCACTCACAAAGCTTCAACAATACAGGTTTCAACAAAAGCAAAAATTCAAAGAACTTTATGAAGAAGGCTTTGGTGTATTTAACACAATATGTTGAAATGAAGCAAAGCTTATTTATTAATATTTTCGATAAGCCACAAATATGTACATATACATGAGTCAAAATAAACAAACAAAAGGGAGCCTTCACAAAGGTTGCTTAGGGGAAGTCTCAGCAGTCGGTAGAGCCCCAGAAAGAGAAAGCACCGGAGGGTGGTTATCCGGAGCCTCAGTACTTGACAAAACCCCAGAAGGAGGAGGCATTGGAGGTTCATCATTTGAAGCTTCATTACCAGGTACAGCCCCAGAGGACGAAGGCAATAAATGCCTTTGGAACAAACCCACAAACCGCTGATGATCAAGTAAAACCTTACCATCAGATTCCTTCATCTGGTCAAGCTTCCTCTTCATGTTTGTAGCATAGTCATGGGCGAGCCGGTGCAACTGCTTATTCTCATGCTTGAGCCCTCTAATCTCCTGTTTGAGACTCATCACTTCAGCAGCCAATTATTCAACTTGGCGGGTTCTAGCAAATAGGCGTTGGGCCATATTAGACACAGAATCTGCACACTGAACACTAAGAGCCAGAGAGTCCTTAACAGCCAACTCATCAGACCGTTTGGAAAGTAGTCTGTTATCTTTGGGAGTGAGAAGGTTCCTGGCCACCACTGCAGCGGTCATATCATTCTTCATCACAGAATCCCCAACGGTAAGAGGACCAGTAGGGGATATGAAGGATGGGCGCCATATGTTGTCTGGAGAAGGCGTGGCTGTCTCTTCTCCAAGGTTCAAGTCAAAACGACGGTCGGAGGGTCCAGACATTTTCAAATGTGTTGAAGAAGGAAGAGGTCAGACAAATCAAGATCTTAGAAGTGCAAGAAATGAGCTTCTACTGGTAGAGATTCAAGTGTGCTGTGGAACTTAATGCCAGCCTCTATAAAAATCTGCACTCGACGGAGCTTCAGAAATCGAAGAGGCGTTTGCTTTCTCAAAAGCTGGGCTGCTCAGAGACCACGAGGGCCGATCTCAGAAATCGAAGAAGCACCTACTTTTTCAGCCTCGTTAGCACCTGTCACATGCACACTCAGCTTTGCGGAAATTACGGGCAATCTGTCGAAGATTTCTGGTGAAGTAGAAAGCACGTGAATCTTACTGTTCAATCACCGCTCTCCATATGCACCATCAACTCCTCGGGTACCACATATAACTTTGTCAAAGATCTCTGACAAAGTTTAGGCACGAGAATTTCGAAGTTCCAGCTACCCTACTATTACCCATAAGGGTAAAGGAACAGCACCACTGCTTGACAACTGGAAAGTCCCTATGTGTGTCGACCTCCGTGTTTTGCGGCAAGACAGGTTGGCAAGAACGTCCAACCTTTACTCACATTCGAGAAAAGACTCCCAACATAATTACTTTCTCAAAAACCGGAGTAGCACCGCTTTCCGAATCTCGAGAGTCAGATCCTCGACGGGATTGCTTGTTCGAAAACCGAAGAGGCACAACTCTCAGAACTTCGAGAGCCAGATTTCCTTAGATAAAGCTTGTCTGTAATCTTCACACGTAACATCAGCTTTCCAGATACCACATACCACTTTTTCAAAGTGCTCTGACAAAATTAAAACACGTGAAGCTGGCAGCTCCCACTACATTGCTGTGACCAAGAAGGGTAAAGGAATAGCATTACTACTTGTTATTGGGAAATCCCTATATACATTGACCTCCCTCCTCAACGGACAGGCAAACCTGCAAAAATGCTCAACCCTTTCTCGCATTCGAAAAGGCACCCTCAACATAACCTCTCGAAATACTCAGCTTTATTTCCCCCCGATAATACCTCAGCAAATAAGCCACACAAAGAACAAGAGTATCTCATATCATCTCTTATCCATTTGCTTCTCCTTATCCTGGCAGTTGAATGAGAGACAAGGAGAATGAGAACAATCAACCGGAAGCCGAAGTCAAACCTCTGATCCTGGGTTGCTTACTTGGAAGTTTGACTGCTTACCTTGTCTGTCACCTCTTTCGGCAGATCTCCTAGCTCGGCGACTTGGGGGACTCCTACTATAGGGTTTGTATCACACTTGACTAAGCCCGAAACTACAACTAAGCTTCAAGTGAAATTGATACATTACCTTGTGCGTCAACATCAGCTAAATACACCATTCCCGGATGGAGGAAAGGTACTTCCAGAGAAGGGCAGATGAAGATCAGACCACACTTCGGTACTTAGAAGTTTCGTGATTACTCAAGGGATTGGATCTTGCAAGTTCCCAACCGAGGAGTTTCCCTCACTCGGGAACTTAGGGGAGCACTGTTTGTACCATACTTGACCAATCTCGAAACTACCGAGCACCGGCCAACGCTATACTGTCAAGGACCCAGAAGAGTTCCCCTCCGACCAGGAGACCAATCACTACTCGACACGTGTCAAGATTAGAAGCCAATCAGAGCGCAGCACGTGTCGACATCAAGAACCAATCATAACATGACACATGTCAATGTGACAAAGCTACAAGTTTTTCTATAAATAGGGGTCATTCCCCCACAATATTGCCTAATGCCATTTTGTGTTAAATCATTCACAAGAACTCACTAAATTGAGAGCTTGATCCTTTGTACTTGTGTAAGCCCTTCACTACTAATAAGAACTCCTCTACTCCGTGGACGTAGCCAATCTGGGTGAACCACGTACATCCTGTGTTTGCTTCTCTGTCTCTATTTATTTACGTACTTATCCTCACTAGTGACCGAAGCAACCAAGCGAAGGTCACAAAACCTGACACTTTCTGTTGTACCAAAGTCTTCGCTGATTTTGTGCATCAACAAGTCGGGTTTGCACTTTACATCATCAATTAGATTGGGGACCAGTATTGGACTCGTTCCCAGTCAATTAGATTGGAGAGCATGTCCTAAAACGTTACGAAAGCACACTTGAGAAACGTTAGATACTTAAAATTGTTTTCTTGTTGGTTTAATTTTCATCAGAAATTCCTGAAAACTATTTTTCTGAACTGAAATCCTTGAAAATTGTAAAGAATTATTGGCTGCACAAACTAATGTGACGCTGGTTACATATCAAACTCATGAGTTTAATAAAATTTTCAAATGAGATACAAGCAAAGCATTGCAAATAAGATAGTTACGCATACAAATTTTTTGGACAAGCTTATAGAAGGTAGACTTTGACAATGACTTCATAAAAAGATCGGCAAAGTTGTTTGGGTTCAGTTTGTTTGACTTCAATCTCCTAACGCTCTAATGATGTTATGTAGAGGCAATATGCTTGGTGTTGACTTCGTTGATGTACCATGTTTTGGTTTGGTTGATACATACATCATAGTATTCATGGATCGTCATTAAGACTCAACCATGGATGAAAAACTAATAGTACTTCGGACAATCTCAATAAGAGCTCTCAACCATGTCTCTCACGTGTACTGTAGTAAGGTGGGGTGAGTCTTGGAATAATTCAAAGATTTTGCAACTAAAGTCTATATCGTGGAACTCTAAGATATATAGTATCTCTAACGGTGAAGACATAACTATTTGGGAACGTACCTAGTGTGGGTTTAATAATTGCGTTAGCGTAACAAACAAGGCGAGCATCATTCTAAAGATCATGGGGGTTGGATCAGTTTGGAATGCTTAGGGATAATATAATTAAATGATATTAAATAAGGAAAACTAATGAAAATGACTTGAAAATTTTGAGTTTGAATGATAAGAACAAAATAAAGGGTTAAGTGAATAGTATCAGGATTGATTTTTTAATATAAAAATATGATTTTTCATTAAAGTAAACAGTACCATGAGCTTTTCGTTAAAGTTCGCTATTAAATAATGACTAATCCTTTTAGTTTATTTGAGAACCAACAGGCTACTGGATCCATCGCCATCCATGGACCACAAACATCTACAAACCCTAGGGTTTATTAGAGCTCGAACTAGTTAACTACTACTAATTTATTAATTAGTCAGATCCGGTGCTTCCTAACCTAATATGGTTGAGATTATACAGAATTAGGTTACTTAATTTATTATACGCATGCTATGGTGAAGGTTAAATCAAGCTACCTAATCACCCAGGCTGAATTTTACTAATTTAATTAATTTGATTCATGCATATTTGCTGCATATATAGCTTGAATTCTGGTTTTGATACCGACTCTTATTTTTTGTTAATCTCTCTCTCCCATTTAATACCTTGGGTTCCTCCCATGCAAATTAAAAATCCTAACTTCAAAATTCCTTGATATATAATAGTACTGTTATTGATTGTCATCTACTAAAGTAATTTGGGTCAAGGTATAAAATATCGATGATATCGCAAATATCGGTAGTCCAAAAACACGGAAATATCGATAGAAATATCGAGATATTATCGATATCGATAAAAATTGAATAAAAACCACGGAAATTGTAAGAAAAACTTGGAATTTTTTATTGAAACTTTGCAGGATGTTTATTTAGTCAATTATATATTAGTTTATCACAAAAAATGGAAGGAAATGCATTGCATGATAGATATAACTGATTTAAGTTGATTATATAGCGAGCTGTCAAACATTGTGAGTGTAGAAAATATGTAGTAATTAATTAAAGAAGTTTAAACACACCATAATCATTTATATATAATGAATTAGTACAATATTTTACACTTTATACATTGCATGGTAAGATACATGAGTGACTTAGCAAGGTCTAAAATATCGTTGATATCGGAAATATCGGTAGTCCAAAAAAATATCGGTAGTAAAAAAACACGGAAATTTCGATGAAAATATCAGGATATTATGGATATTTTAGACCATGATTTGGATAACCACCTAGTATGATAATAAATAAAATACTGTAACTTGCATATAAAAATGAGTTTTCAGTAGCTAAATGTTAAAGGATTTATAGCTCAAGAATTTACGCATATTTATCATTGGTTGACTTAAGATTTTCAAATAATAGGGTTATAATATCAATAAAAAAATTTCATTTGTCTATTTCATCAAGCACTAGTATCCACCTACCCATTCCTGCTAACATATGTCAAAAACTTATGCCAACATATGTCGATAAATACTATTATTTGTAGAGACTTGTATAGAGTGGATGTAAAATATTGTGGAGTAAAGATTGTCAAGACTTGTCAACTCAGATATTTCATCGAGCACATAGTATGCACAACAAAGTTGCACACAAGAAGAGGGAAGGAAAACAAAGATGATAAATAGAAGAAGTAGACAGAGGAGGTTGTAATTTAGTTTGTTTTAACTGTTTATAGGGTCAAATACAATACACAAATAAATATATGTGAAATTTTTTTTAGTTGTTATAATTAGAGGAAATCAATAAACCCAACAATTATTTTGTCTATGGCATACGTATGTGCAAATTGGAACATCATTCATTCAAAGAAAAATTAATGAAAATTGTTTGAAAACTTTAAGTTTTAATTAAAATAACAAAAATATGTTGTGAGTAAATAGTATCAGAAGTGACTTTTTAAAATAAAAATATCATTTTCGTTAAAAATAAATAGTATAAGAAATATTTCGTTAAAGCTCCCTCCATTCAAGTCGGTCATTTTGGCAACAATTCTGAATCCTAGTCAACGAGGAAAAATCACAAATGATGTCGTGCTTGAACAATATTATTGTACGAGTACATCAAATGATTTTTCACGTTCAAGTTTCAAATTAAACTTTCCACCTTTGTGGCTTGCCTCATCATATTTTGTAGAATTGCACCAACAACAACAGTAGAAAATTTATTCGAAGAAGATCCATACGACATGATGTCGCATTTACTCAACCGAAGACAAACGACCTATCAACGCTTCCAAATGTTCATACTTACCTCCCTCACACAAATGATAAAAAAACGTGAGCCATGCATGCATTCTCAAATTCCAACCATGCATGTGGGGCAAGTATTTGTTGAGGTGGTAAAAGCACGACACGTGTCTAGTTTATGCATCCGACTGGCCTTTCGAAAAGGAAAGGGATCCTCTGTATTTCATCAAATCTATCAATTCGGAACCTTGAAATTTGATCTAACGGTTAAAATTATTATAACTTTTAAATAGAGTCCTTATCTTTAACTGTTGGATCAAATTTTAAAGGTCCGAATTTATGAATTTGATGGATTTGGTGAAGGGGATCCCTTTCCCTTCGAAAATTCAAAAATACTACTCTTACCATCTATTTGTACAAATGATAATACAACTTAATGGTAAATGTAGCATTACCCCTGAAAATTTCTCTCTTTTCTTTACAAAGTGGTGCCATTCATACTCTTTTTTAGTTCCTACACACTCATGTGACTTTCTGTCGTTTGATTTTTTTCGACTCATTTAATCTAATAACCAAAATTGAAACAATGTATAAAAAAAAATTTAATAAAAATGTGTGGATAACATCTAAAAACAAAAAATTAGGTAAACCAAGCTGCAGTGTTGCATGCTCTGAAAAATGAGTGTGATTTTGCACTCTTCTTTTTAGATTTTGCATTTCTTTCTTTTTTCAACCATTGAATATAACTTTTCCAAAAAGAGACCATTGAATTTAACACTTTAAATAAAATTTAAAGGGACAAAAGTCTGCAAAAAAATCTAAAAGAAGAGTGTGGAAATTACCAACTTCACTACAAGAAAGCAACTCATCTACCAACCATCCTTCAAAAAGGCCAAAAAGGCCAAAAAGCAAAAGAAGAACCCTATTTGTTCACTTATTTTAGAAGAAGAAAAAAAAAACTATCTTTTTAAGAAAATGCTTTTGACAATTCACCGGTGATGTACGCCTGTAAACGACTACGTGTCGTATAAAATGCAAATACATTTTCGTTTATCAACAGTATATAATCGTGTTCATATGCACGTACCAGCAAACCTCTTGCTTTGTTAAGGATTAAATTTTGTATGAAAAGGCTAGCTAGTTGTACATTCGGAGATATAAAGACCAGATTGATAATGATGATAATAGTGTAAGGTAAAATTAAATTAAATGAATCTTAACAAATGCCCATTAATAACTCCACAAGTTCATTTGTCACCTTTAAATATATCAAAGGAATCCTCTGGATTATTGTAGTTTATCGTTAATTACACTATTAATCCCTCGTTGTAGTCCTACTTCGACAAAGTGTATCATTATTTCCTATCCTGGGCTAATTTGGTTTCTAGACGCTTCCATCGTGTGTGCCTGATTAAGAGCTTGCCAACTGACATAGAACACATTGATTCTTGTCAACAACCATAGAATTGTCTAGAAAAAGAGTACAGACAAAGGAAACCACACTCCTTAAGCTAACTAATGTTTAATTAATTAAGTTACTTGCATGGATAACTCCACTCTCTAAATCCCCCCTCATCCTACTTAATTTGAAGTTTTCTCTCTTGTTTGCATGGTAATCCGTCTTATTCTCGGATTGAAAGTTCCGACAAGATTTTAACACAGCATTTACTTGTGCACCCTATTCTTATGTATACGATTTTGTTTCCATCATAAACGAATATTAATCACCTTCAAAAAAAGTTGACCCTAAGTTGCCTTCTGGATATATAAGTTCATTGCTTACAAATTAATATGATGAAAAACTATTATCATGAATAGGTAAAATTAATGAAATATAGAACGTAGTGACGTTAAAATTGGTTCTAAAGCAACATGTTTCTAGGGAGTAATTATTATTTTGTTCAAATACTTGGCAAGAGATCAGTGAACAACAATTGTCCATGTCACGTCACCAGATCGTCTAAATTTCTTTCCACGTTAAAAGCTTAGAGTTACCCTTATTTATACCATATTTAGGGCCTCATATTTAGACCTCGTATAAATACTCGGGGAACTTAAATGTAATTATGTAATAAAGGAATGGGCAAATATGTAATAGGTGAGGAATCTTTATTCTATAAAATGACCCCTCACCCTCACAATTAGGAGATGCCATTTCTGGAGCCTTCTCACCCCTCTCACACCTCCTCTCATTACAGAGGTTCTCTCCCTCACCTCTCAGATAAATATACAATCAGTTTGGATGTAGCCCAAACCTTGGGGTGAACCACGATACATCTTGTGTCATTTACATTTCTTGCAAATTCATGGTCGAATTTACATTGTTCCAAGACCTCTGGTTTTGTGCATCAACATTTGGCGCCGTCTGTGGGAATTGCCCCAAAAAACTATGTCGGTTCTCTTTTATTTTTTCACCTCCATCGTGAATTTGTAAAACCCACACAAAAACACAAACTTTGCACACTTCATTACTCTACTCTGCACACCCATTTGGTTCGACCATTTCTTCTGCTCAAGGTGATGCCGTTTCAAGCAGCAACACCAGCAAAATCTCCAAAGACGACGCCTTTTTCTTCTGCTCGCCTCTCCAAACCCACAGATCTAAGCCACTCGAAGGTGTGGTGGTGAGTGAGAATTCCAAAAAGCTGAGAGAAAGCCCATTTGCCGATACAGAATTCCATTTGCCTTCTGAGTATAGCCACCTGTATAGGAAACACATCTTGGTCAAGGGCCTAGCCGTTCTTCTCCTGATGCACAAATCAGTTTGCAGGCCACACCGACTCCTCCGAATCAAACGATACCGTATCTCTCAGCCGCTGATCCATCGCAACACTTATGCAGCTCCTTATTCCCCTCCCTCTTCCTCTCTCTCCCGCCGCGAGATTCGACTTCAGATGGAGCTCTGCTGGCTCGAACGGCTGGCTTCTTTCCTCACCATAGTACGCCAACGCTGACGGTACGGATTGATAGTAGCAGTTTTGTGGGGTGCATGTGCCTCTGCTGAACTTGTCCAAAGACTCATCGAGGCTCGGCGTAGTAAATGCCAGTAACGGCTTCAAAACGCCTTCGGAGAGTACCGTCTCTACCGCACCACCGACTGGCACACTTGCCAGTTCCTGCTCGACAGAAGCCCCACCACGACTACCGGCCTAATGTCCACTAGTATAACCAAGATTAATGGTTTGAGGCTGAAAGGCAAGTGTTGGTCTTCGTTTGTGGTGGGCAAGGCTGTGTCTTTGAAGCCGCAAACCATCGTTGAAGGTCTCAACATTGCCGAAGATGTCCCTCAGGTTGCACAGTTACGTTATCTCCAAGAAACTTCAGAAGATGATTCAAGCTGCAGATCCGCGATCGTGGATTGATTAATTGAACTTGACGATGGACGAGACGTTATCCCACGCAGGCGTCAGCGGTCGGACTTTACGTTACGGTCCACAAACACCGAACGTTACGGAGTTAGAAGCCATTACGGGGAAGGGAGATATTCATAACTGCTCCGAAAAGGAAAACTTGGAGCTGTTTTCCAACGCACTTGGCGGACTCGGTCAGTTCGGTATCATCACCAAAGCTAGGGTTTTTCTACAACCCGCCCCGAACATGATGAGATGGACAGCTGGGCTGTGCTTCAGTCTCACTTGCTTTCGCAGGTCAAGAACGCCTCCTCCATCATCCAAAGGTTGCAGTTTTCCAAGTTTTGATGGTTTTGAGTCTTTTGGCCATATCATGCATGGCCTAGGCTCCAGGAGCTGCACCCACAGCCTCGCCGCCAACCGCCACCGTCATCCACCACAAAGCTACTCCAGTCTACCTCAATACAAAAGGTTCTACTTTACGGTTCCGACCCGGCCATAATCAAAGCCCTGACGAACACCGACGTTGAAATCATCATCGGAACGACGAACGACGACATCCCAGGTCTCGCATCCGACTTGAATTTTGCCAAGAGCTGAGTTGACGTCGACGTGTCCCTATTTTACCCAGCAAACAACATTATCCTCATCACCGTCGGCAACGAGGTGTTGACATCCAGCAACCCGAAACCAGAGACACTTGCTTTTTGCCTATTCCAAAAGGGTAAGGAAACACCATACATTGCTTGGATCGAGATGGGAAGAATTGTGCCATTGTCAAAGCACGTTGAAGTTATCCTTACTGAAGAAAATGTATGTTTTCAAGTTATCCTTACTGAAGAAAAGCAGAAAGGTTTCCCTGAAGTTGCTCTTCAGTTCCCGCGCCAAGTCCCTCACAGACCCCATCGTCCAGCCCCACCAACTTGTTAATCAGGATGTTAAACCCACATTCAAAAAAGGGAATTTTTGCTTTACAAGAGCACATGGGAACAAAAGCAAAAGCAGAAAGTGGTTAACAAAAAAAAAATTAAAGAAAGCAAAAGGAGAAAGCTGTGCAAGCGGTTTCATGGAGGTGAGAAAGCAAAAGGATAAAGCATGTGAAATTATTTTATGAGAAAGTGAAAAGAGAACGACAAAAGCAAAAGAGGGAGGTGCAAGTTGTCACCCCTATTCGTCGGTTCAAGCGAGTCAAGCTTCAAAGTTGCAGAGAGAACACAAAAGCAAAAGAAAGGTGCAGTGAAAAAGAGAAAAGCAAAAATAAGGAATAAACACCCACACTTCAAAAGCAAGGAATAAACACCCCACCAGAATGATGTGATTTACTTTCCTTATTTTTGAATGATGTAATTTATTTTCCTTATCTTTCAGAAACATATGTATAAACCCCATCAGAGGGTAATATGTATAAACCCCATCAGAGGGTAATAAAAAAACAAAAAACAAAAACGGCAAAACCCAAAATAAATGGGCTAGAATGTTGTGTAGAGGGCGAAGGCCCATAAGTCCAAAATAGCTCTAACCAGGTAATCAAAAGTACGCCCAGTACTCCATAATTATTCGGCAACCCGCCGCTATTACTACCAACCAGGTGATCAAAAGTACGTACAGTACTACACAATTATTCGGTAACCCGCCGCTATTACCACCAACCAGGTGATGAAATGTACAACCCGTACTCCCTTCATGCCACCAACCAGGTGATCAAAAGTACGTCTAGTACTTCATATTATACATGAGCATTACTCATGTCAATCATACATAAACATTCATGAGCATTACTCATATCAATCATACATAAACATTCATGAGCATCACTCATATCAACATTCATAAGCATCACTCATGTTAACATCCATGAGCATCACTCATGTCAATCAGCTTCAAAAGCTTCATTTACAAAAGCTCCATTTACAAAAGCTCTAGCTTCAAAAGCTTCATTTACATAGCTACAGCTTCAAAAGCTTCATTTACAAAAGCTTCATTTACAAAAGCTCTAGCTTTGAAAGCTTCATTTACAGAGCTACAGCTTCAAAAGCTTCATTTACAAAAGCTCTAGCTTCAAAAGCCTCATTTACAGAGCTCCAGCTTCAAAGCTTCACTTACAAAGCTTCAGTGCAGAGTATAGAAATACCGCCTCCGAACAACCGCCACTTCTGCCCATACATGGATTCAATTTGAAGTCTCTAGCCAACAGACTATATTGACCGAAGACTTGGGAGACTACATTATGTACCATATATTAAGCCTCAACTGGGCCTCATGAAAAATACTCGGGGGACTTAGCCCATTACTTATGTATTGAGGAATGAGCCCTTATTCTATAAAATGGACTCTCTCACTTTCATTAGAGAGCACCCATTGTCCATGTACTGAGGAGCGAGCCCTTATCCTTATTTTATAAAAGGGACTCATTCACCATCATTAGAGAGCAACGCCGTCAGCTGAGCAACCGCCTCGCCGCGAGCATCACTCATAACCCATCACTTATGTATTGAGGAGCGAGCCCTTATTCTATAAAGGGACTCCCTCACCACCATTAGAGAACATCGCCGCCTACTGAGCAACCGCCTCGCCGCGAGCATCAACTGTAGCCCATCAATTATGTATTGAGGAACGAGCCCTTATTCTATAAAATTGACTCTCTCGCCATCATTAGATAGCATCAACTCTAGCCCATCATTCATGTATTGAGGAGCGAGCCCTTATTCTATAAAGGGACTCTCTCACCTTCAACGCCACAAGCCGAGCCAACCAAGGCAAACATAAGCCACGAGCCTCGCAGCCTCGCAGCATGTGCTACTTCTAGTTGAGCATCATTTCAAATTAAGTACCGCCTCATATCGAACATCAGTTCAAGATAACATCTAGTTACTTCGGCCCACACATGGATTGAATGTCAATTCTCCAGCCAAAAAACTCTCTTGACTGAAGACTTGGGGGACTACTATTTATACCATATTTAGGGCCTCATATTTAGACCTCGTATAAATACTCGGGGACTTAAATGTAATTATGTAATAAAGGAAGGGGTAAATATGTAAAAAGTGAGGAGTCCTTGTTCTATAAAAGGACCCATCACCCTCACAATTAGGAAAGGCCATTTCTGGAGCCTTCCCACCCCTATCACACCTCTTCTCATTACAGAGGTTCTCTCCCTCACCTCTCAGATAAATATACAATCAGTGTGGACGTAGGCCAAACCTTGGGATGAACCACGATACATCTTGTGTCATTTACATTTCTTGCAAATTCACGGTCGGATTTACGTTGTTCCAAGACCTCCGGTTTTGTGCATCAACAACCCTTAAAAACCAGAGAAACTGTAGTTATGGTCCCTTAACTTAACTCAATTGAAGCAATGATCCCTCAACTAAAAGTCCGTTACCATTAGTCCCTCAACTCGTCAAAACGTGCAGCTATGGTCCCTCAACTAAAAATCCATTACCATTGGTCTCTCAACTTTAATTAAACTAGAGAAATGACCTCTTAACTTTAACCTAATTGTAGCAACGGTCATTCCAACATAACTCGTTTTGACAAAAATTTTGACGTAGTTGACGAAAATGACCATAATTACACACTTTGATGAGTTGAGAGACCCTAATTATATAAATGGTTATTCCAACATAACTTATTTTGACAAAATTTTGACGAAATTGATAAAAATGACTATAGCTACATATTTTGACAAGTTGATGGACCAATGGTAATAAATTTTTAGTTGAGAAACCATTGCTCTAATTTAATTAAAGTTGAGGGACCATTGCTACAATTTACTCTAAAAACCACTTAGGCAAATAAGCCAATAAAGTTCCAACAAAGTTGTTGCAAACTTGCAGTGATAGCAACCCCTTTTAATTTGGTAGTTATCTACAAATTAGTCAATCGAGCTAGTAGCATAACTGTTTCTCTCAATCATCGATTTCAACTTTAATTTTTGTGGTGGGAGGGAAAGACAACTAAAGGACCTTCCCAAATGGAGGCAGAATTATTCCGTGTAAGATTCCGAGTGGTAGGAAATTAGGAATGTTCCTTATTAACACACTTTGCCTTTGCTTATTAGTGATAGCCTATCAAACACTACACGTACGTCTTGAGTTTTAGTCAAAATCCTACTTCAAATTTGTTGGCTTTTTTCAAATAATCACACACCAAAGGCTCAAAAGCTCCCTGCTTTTTCCATTATTTATCAATTTATTATGGAGTAACGTTCTTTCTCTTTCTGATAGATTTTTTTAATATGCCCAGAACGTAGAACATGCCATTATACACGTAAAAATAAAAATTTTCAAGTGTCATTCCATTGTATAATAACATATGACGTATATGTTGTGTTCCGAATACTCTGAAAGATCTCTCATCTTCTCTCCTCCAAATCCTATATTTTCCCTTCTTTTCTCTCTTACTTTTCTTTTTGCCTCTCTTTATAAGAAAGTAAAGATAAAATATTACGTGAGTTAATTGTTATCGTTCAAATAAAAATGATTAAAAAAATATTAGAAGGAAGAGACCCTACCCCATATTATTGAGCTTCAACTTTCTGAACCCACCACAAAAATTGCGTACGAGATTTGAAATCGTGAGAGATCTAGAGAGATGATAAAATCCCAAAATTATGAGCCAATTAAAAAACTTTTCAACTAAAAATATCAAGACAGTCAAAATTCATATTCGGTGGCTGCCAAAAGAAGCAGACAAATTGTATTCCGTAAAGTAAGTGACTTGTGTACTTGGCATTCACACAAAGATCACAATAATAATGTGTTCTTCCTTTTTTTTTTTTTCTGTTTTATAATAAAGCTTCCAAAAGATTTGGTTCGCTTAGTTCCATTTTTACAAAAACGAATTTCTTATCCATTCTCATCCGTTATTATAAGAAAGGAAATTCAAATTTGATTGCAAAGAAGCGAACATATTATCTTGATTATTTACCTTAATCAATAACAGTCATTGCTAAGTCTAATTTATGAAACGGGGATATTCTCACACAAACTTTCTCGTTTCATTTACGCAACTCTTTTTTAACATGCAATTTATTAGGTAATAAGAACCGTGTAAAAACTTTGTCACGATTTAAAGATTAACTATGCAAAAAAAAAAACAATATATTATAAATTTTAACTATTCGATTAATGTTTTCATAATATCAGTTTTTTAGTGAAAAATATGATTCATCTATATAATTAATAGCAGTTAAATAATTAAATATTTTCAGATTTAATTAATTTTTGCATAAATAATCTTTAAAATTTGATCGAAAAAATCGTCATGCAACAATGCAACAAAGTAAAAAAGAGAGCTGGAAAAGTAAAATAAGAAAATATCCATATGTGATAGTTGCTATGATTTTCCTTTACAGAAGATCAGATTGGAACACTTAATCGCAAGATCTGATTTTTATGGCGTACATAATTACTTTGCGAAATTAATTTTAATGCGTTATTGAGCTGCCGATGACTGAGAAGTGTCAGTTATATATCTTTCAACAGTGCCATTTCTGAGTCAAACCACCAGAAATTTAGAGAAAAAAAGCATTGGATTTGGAAAAAACCCCATCACAACTCCTAACTTTTCCGCTGGAAATCGGAAGAAACTGCCACTTCGACACTCTCTCCGTCTCAACAGCCACCAAGCGGTCTATAAATTACTTCCCCAAAGAAAACGCAGAAATCCACCAACTTCACCAACAAATAATACAAAAACAAGGAATTGGATCCTCTCCGAGATTAGTGGGCCGTTGAAATTTTATTCAACGTTTCCGATTATTATAATTTGAGAGATTCTTTATTCGTAGCTATTGGATAAAAATCCAACGGTTAATTAACACCGGTCAGGAGAATCCGAGGGGTTGCCTCGGAGAGTCTCCAATTCCCAGAAACAAGTCAGCTCCCTCCCTCTCTCTCTCTCTCTCTCTCTCTCTCTCTGATATAAGCTTAAAGCCAAATACTCTAATTTTTTTAACAGAACTGACTAGTGAATAAAAGGAAGGCACCACCGTCTTTGTTCTCCATTTTCTGGTTGTTCACCTGCTGTCTACATTTCCCTCTCTACTTTTTATTATATTTCAACTCTTATTAAATCTACGGAGACAATCTTTCTCTCTCGCCCTCGTTAATTACAAACCAATTTTCGTGTTCCTCTAACGCTGCTTTTTTTTTACTCTGTGTTTTCCAAACCCCTTTCTGGGGAGGCGTTTTCTGCAGAAACTGCTTGTTTTTGCAGAGTTTTTCTTCTGTTTCTGTAGGTTTCTTTTTCCGCGATTCGGAATCAAATTAAACAATCAATTTCATCTTTTAGCAATTTAATGAACACCAAAAGAATGTGACTTTTCTCTGCATATAAACTCCGGGAGGCTGTTTTTGCTAAATGGGTTTCGTTTTCTCTCTCCAATCTGAAGCAAAACTGGTCCTACTCGATCACTGAAGCGACCCGCCATGGATCTGGAAACTGGGGTTTATCAGAACCATATAAAGGTACAGTATTTTTGTGTATTTTCACATTGAGTAAAACGGTAAAACCCAATTGAATTTTGTGATCAAATTGTTGTCTTTCTTTACATTGAAGGAAACCCAATTGAGTTTTGTGATCAAATTGCTTTATTTTTTGGTGTTGCAGAAAGCGTCATGGAGGACAATTCTGACTCTGGCTTACCAGAGCCTCGGCGTCGTCTATGGCGATTTAAGCACTTCGCCTCTGTACGTTTACAAAAGCACATTTGCTGAAGATATCGAGCAGTCAGAGACCAACGAAGAAATCTTCGGCGTCTTGTCCTTCGTCTTCTGGACCCTCACTCTCGTCCCCCTTCTCAAATACGTGTTTATTGTGCTCAAAGCCGACGACAATGGCGAGGGAGGAACATTCGCCTTGTACTCGCTGCTGTGTCGACACGCCCGACTCAGCTCGCTGCCCAACTGCCAGTCCGCCGACGAGGAGCTCTCCGATTACAAGAAGGAACGCGCCGACACGGCGCTGCAGTCGAGCTTCAGGGCGAGGTTGAAGTCGACGTTGGAGAGGCACAGGGTGCTGCAAAGATTTTTGCTTGTTCTTGCTTTGATTGGAACTTGCATGGTGATTGGTGACGGTGTTCTCACACCAGCTCTTTCTGGTAATTTTGGATTTTAATTTGGAAAATTGGCCAAAATGATCGTTTTTTCAAATCCAAATTGCTAAAATGATCAGCTTTACAGTGTGTCATCGGTATCTGATCGCAATATCGTCAATCGTGGATATTTAATTTTGATCAATTCTACAGTTAGAATTTGATTTCTGACCATTTTAGCCAATTTCCCTTTAATTTTGTGCTTTTGGGTTTTTTTGTTTTGTCAATTGGAAAGTTGGAATTTTTTGTGTTTTCAGAGACTAACTTGAATTTTGCTTTAAATTGGTGCAGTATTTTCTGCGGTTTCAGGGCTGGAGTTTTCCATGTCCGAAAAGCATCATAAATGTAAGATGCTTAACTTTTTTTCCCATTCAGCTTTCGAGCTTTAGCAGTTGTTAAGAGCTTGGATATAAGTAGAGATCTTTTACTAGTATACTTTTCCTTTGAACGTCTGGAATTGAAGGTATATAAATCGGTCCAGTTTGTTCCAACTCGGATTTCCTAAGAGTTAAATCGAATAACCGAGTTTTGCACCTTAATACACCAACTATTTTCCTCTTTCCGGAACTCTGCAGTGTATCTCATCTTTACCAATCATAATTTCCTTGTATTTCAAGCTAATCGTGATCATATCCGTACTTTAGTTGTATGGAATTTTCTAGTTGTCATCCCTCGATTGCCTGTAATGCTATTCTCCTTAAGTCATTGCAGATGCTTCTCAAGTCTGAAGTGGCACCTTTAGACTTGGATGTTGTGTTATTGGCACTTCCAGTACAGTAAATTTTCAAAGATCCAAGTAGTACTCGTATAGGTTAACAAATCATCATTGTTCTTGCCTTCTTGGTCAACTAAAATATCTGCGAAATTTTTGGATTACAGGTGTTGGAATATTATTTTTCAGAAGAAATGTGTTGTCCTCTTGTTGGTCTTTAACTTGATAAGGTTTTTTTCTTAAATTGTCCACCCTTCATAGATCTCGTCGTGTAATTGAGTGGACAATTTGATTTTACTCTATCAATGCTTTTTGCCTTTATACTTCCTCCTGAAATTGTGATAATCTTTTTGCAGTTGTAGAAGTTCCAATTGCATGCCTCATTTTGATAGGCCTGTTTGCACTTCAACATTATGGAACTCACAGGGTCGGGTTCTTGTTTGCTCCTATAGTTCTGACATGGCTTCTATGCATCGGTGCGATCGGTGTTTATAATATACTTCACTTCAATCCGAGTGTGTACAAAGCACTTTCTCCATACTATATGTACAAATTTTTAAGGAAAACTCAGAAAGGGGGCTGGATGTCCCTCGGCGGAATTTTGTTGTGTATAACAGGTAAGTATGCATGTATAGGATTGACTTACATCGTCACAAGCAAAAATGGTTTTGCTTGTTTCTCTAATACACAACTCAACTTTTCAGGTTCAGAAGCCATGTTTGCTGATCTTGGACACTTTTCACAATTGTCAATTCAGGTATATATTTTAGAAATCACAAACTGCAATTCAGTTTGATTATATTATTTTTGCATGGCTTGTTATAGTATCCGGAAAGCGTTCATATGGTAGTATTGATAATGATTGTATAAATTTGATTCGGCACTTCAGTAGTAAAACTTTAGTCGGGTACGATTCTCAACACAATTGCTTTGCCTGATAAATATTCACGTTTTTGCAGATTGCGTTCACCTCTTTGGTTTATCCAGCTTTGGTTCTAGCATATATGGGACAGGCTGCCTATATATCTTCACACCACAATGTTGGGAAAAATTCTCAGATTGGATTTTATCCATCTGTACCAGGTAGATAGCTTGATTTGTTTAGCAAGAAGTTTCTAGGTTTCAAAGATATGCAACTTCTTGGCTAATCTAGCAACCCCGCCCTCCTCAGAAAAATTGAGATGGCCCGTCCTGGTAATAGCTGTACTTGCTGCCGTAGTAGGAAGCCAGGCCATCATCACTGGAACTTTCTCAATCATCAAGCAATGTTCTGCTCTGGATTGCTTCCCAAGAGTCAAAATAGTCCATACATCATCCAAAATTCATGGTCAAATTTATATCCCGGAAATCAATTGGATCTTGATGGTGTTGTGTTTGGCTGTTACTATTGGTTTCAGAGACACAAAGCGCATGGGTAATGCTTCAGGTATGACATTGTTCACAAATTTGTAAACCCATTCATGTTCGATATTTCATTTTAGAAATTAGTAAACCCTAAAACCCTAATGCTTCTGCATGCATCGGCTGGATTTTAACATTTAGTTATCGCTTATGTGTTGATGCTTTCGTGTGACAGTTAATTAAACTAGAGATTTATTTCGAACAGGTTTTGCAGTTATCTCGGTGATGCTGGTCACCACGTGCTTAATGTCCCTAGTTATCGTCCTATGCTGGCAGCAGAGTGTCTTTGTTGCAATTGGCTTTGTGGCCTTTTTCGGCACAATTGAAGCTCTTTACTTCTCGGCTTCTCTTGTAAAGTTTCCTGAAGGAGCCTGGTTTCCCGTTGCTCTTGCTTTCTGTTTTTTCTTGGTCATGTATGTTTGGCATTACGGCACGATCAAAAAGTACGATTTTGAAGTCCAAAACAAGGTCTCCATTAACTGGCTGCTTAGCCTTGGTCCCAGCCTTGGCTTTGTACGTGTCCGTGGGATTGGCCTCATACACACTGATCTTGTATCTGGAATTCCGGCCATCTTCTCCCACTTTGTCACCAACCTTCCGGCCTTCCACCAGGTCCTAATTTTCCTCTGTATCAAATCCGTCCCAGTCCCCCATGTTAGACCTGAGGAACGGTTTCTGGTGGGCCAAATTGGCCCTAAAGAGTACCGGCTCTACAGGTGCATTGTGAGATATGGATATCGCGACATCCACAAAGATGACATGGAATTTGAGAACGATCTTATGTGTAGCATAGCAGAGTTCATACGCTCAGGAAGCACCGAATCCAATCTTTCAATTGAAGATGCAGGGAAGGAAGATGATAAAATGACGGTAGTTGGCACACGTTCCACTCATGCCGATGGAATTCAGATGAGCGAGGACAGTCCAAACGTAGAAATGAGCCCATCAGTGCAGAGAGAAGAAAGATCGCCGCCGGTTGCCCAACGAAGGAAGAAGGTAAGATTCATTGTCCCGGAGAGTCCAAAGATCAACACGGGCGTAAGGGAGGAACTGCGGGAGCTAACGGAAGCTCGGGAAGCCGGAATAGCTTACATACTTGGAAACACATACATGAAAGCAAAGAAAGGATCCAGTTTGATGAGAAGGTTTGCGATCGACTACGGATATGAATTCTTGAGAAGGAATAGCAGGACATCCAGCTACGCGTTCAGTGTACCGCACGCGTCTACGCTGGAGGTAGGGATGATCTACCATGTATGATTCGGATCATACGATGAATTTATAGTGTAAATTCGACATCTTTTAACGTTGTGCAGTAGCTACAGCTGACAGTAGATGCAAAAGATATCCAGAAACTGAGTCATTTTCTTGGTGCAGGGTCTTGTTCGTCATCCTCCATTTTGGTTTTGTGATGTGAGAGGATGAACCGGTTTTTTTTTTTTTGGTCTCAGATTAAATAGATACCCAAATTTCTTACACTATAATCTCTCTTGTTTGTCTTTGTTCGAGCGACATTCTAATATATCTTGAACCAGTAAAATGGGGTTCGAACTTGAGTGCAGAAGGATGAGCGACATTCTAATAGATCTGTTGTACACAACTGTATCTAAATCTCTTATCACATGACCAGTCACATAATCGGAAAAAAACACGGTACTTGTATACAATTGTTGACACACGAGAATCTCTTCCATCTTGTCTATAAACTATAAAGATCGCCGAAGGAAAATATTTAGAGGAATGCCTTGTTATGAATACGTTGGGCCAATTTATGGGCCATTTATAAGCAGGCCTGTTCGTATTGCACTTTTAATGGGTAGTCTTGAAGCACTTGGAAACTCTTTTCGCTTAGGCCCATTGGAAAATGGAAACCCACAACATTTGAAGTTGTAGGTGGGCCTGTGCTCCAGTAGAGGTTGCTCTTTGGAGAGTTAAACAAAAGTTGTCGAAGAGTACAAGAATCTCATATCGAAAAATCAATAAAATTAAATATATCTTATATTAAGAGGTTCAACATTTAATTATGCAAGTTTTCTTATTTCTCCGGTGTAAGATTCATACTCTTAACACGTGCTCTCTCGTGTGGCAAATTTTCAAGCTAAACAGGCGGATAATACATATTCTGTGACATGGAGAAGACGTGTGGTCATTAGGTATTACACGTGAAACAACCCACTCTAATATAACAAACGAACTGAATGAAGTTAAGAGCAAAATCTAGTGGAAAAGGGCAAGGGCTAGAGGCTAGAGGCTTTGGTTGGCCTCTCAATGCCATTATTCATGAAAGTTACCAATTTCTAATGGTGTACGAGGTCAAGGGCTAAACTGCGTTACTAGGCTAGTTTTCATCACATTTCTTCCTAAGTTGACCGTTCAAGAACCTTAGGTAAGATCTCGGGCTAAACAGCCTAAACTGGACCCTTGGGGAGCCACGGGCTATTTATGGTATGGTTTGGGGTTGAGGTGATTTAAAAAAAAAATTTGGTATGAAAAAAACTAGGATAGTTTTTGGTGTTTGGTAAACACCCCCAAACCAGCTTTTTTTCAAAGTTTTAGATGAAAAAAAAGCTAAAAGTGGGAAGCTGCAAAATGCAGCTTCAGAAATCAGCTTCTTGTGAAAACACGAAGCTACATTGATTTTATTAATGAAACTTCCAAATTCTCAAACCTACCCTCACTTTCTGGTTCGAGCTCCCTTTCTCTAGCTTTCTCTCTCCGTTCAAGCTCGATCTCTCCCTCTCATTTGGTTCGAGCACTCTTCTTCAATAAAAAGGTAAATTTCCTTTTTCAACCTTTATTTTTGGGTAATTGGAATATTGAATTGAATAATTGGAAGGTAGAATTGGAAGATTTGGATTTCTGGGTAATCTAGGTTTCGGAGTGATGCAGCCGGCGACGATGGACTTCTTCAACGACATGGAAGACCACGGCTGGAAGTGCAAACCCGATCTCAGCTGCGGTGACTAGCCTGACTGCCCCAACAAAACCTAGAGCTTGAAGTTCCCCATAACAGTCCGTTGGCTGCCGAAACTAAAATTCAAACCTCATAAAATTTCAACAAAACTCCTCCACTAACGAAGAGAAAACCTGAAAGTTTGAAGCCAATGCTGACCTCGAAGACGAAGACGATGAGGAAGATTACGAAAAAGACGATGAAAAGTCTAATGGGAAGGCGAATGTGGATCGCAAGGGGAAGGGGATTTGAGAGATGACAAGGGCAAAGGGAATAAAAAATTCTGATTCCATAATAAAAGAAAACATAAAGAGTAATAGTTGTATAGTAAATAGATATTTTAAAAGGAAAACTAATGAAAAGGGCTTGAAAACTTTGAGTTTTAATGATAAGGACAAAATAAAGGGTAAAGTGAATAGTACCAGGATTGACTTTTTAGTGTAAAAATGTGGTTTTTCGTTAAAGTGAACAGTACCGGGTGCTTTTCGTTAAAGTTCCCTATTTTAAATGCTGAATTATATGTTGAATGTTGGATTATGATTTATTGTTAAACGCTAGATTATATGTTTAAGATAAAGTTTATAAATATTTTTCTTTTAAAAATAAAGTATATATAGTAATTCACCTTTATTTGGTAAGAAAATTAAATTAATAGCACATCTAGTATTATATCTTTTTTGGTCATTTCACACAGTCACAGCTGTTTTAGAAAAAAAAGTTTACCAAACACTATCATACTGCTTTTTATTCAAAAACACTTTTACAAAAAATGTTTACCAAACACTCTGCTGCTTATTCTAACATCACAACAGAATCAGTTTTTTTTCAAATCACAGCAATACCAAACCAGCCCCTTGGGGAGCCATGGGCTATTTATGTCCTATGAGAAATCGAATTTTGTCATTTGAAGGCTAAATAACACTTTTTTCTTACATTGATTTGCAGACATTAGGTATGCTCTAGGATTCCGCCAGAAATCAACTGAAAATAAGTAAGATCTCTTTTTTCTCTGATGTTGATTTCATACTCACGAAAAACTATACTAGTAGCTAGTTCGTATCGATACTTGTGAATATCGCAAAAAGTTTATTTACATATACTTTTCCAACGGAATGTGCGCCAACTTTTTTAACTTGTTTGTTCATAATGTCATTCAACATTGTGGATCCCCTTAACTTCCATCTTAAGTTTGCTGTTTTCTTCTGGAAGTTTATGTATTTTGCTTTTTAGTTGGGCTGGTTTTTGTATGCTTTGTTTTACGTCCCGTAATGTTTTATCAACAACGTGTCTTTAAATAAAACGCAGTTTTAGTTCCTAATGGAGTTACAAAATACTAATTCAACTTTGGTTTTGGAGGGAGGCACGAGTGTTGTGATTATAGCAATGAGTCGTTCAGAGAATGATTGTTCCTTCTTGGGACATGTAATTAACGACATCAAAGAAGCTATACAAAGCATGGATGGAACATCGTTGAACTTCGTGCGTCGGGAAGCAAACAATGTAGCTCATAGGCTAGCTCGTGTTGGCTTGGGTGTTTCAAGTGAAAATAGGTGGGTTGAATTTCTCCCATATTTGATTTTAGATGCTTTGTTAAAAGATAATCAAATGTAATCTTTACGTTATGGTGAGGATAGCTATTAGTGCAGAACAATATTTTTCCTTTAGATTGGCTAAAATTTCTGACAAGATTTTTTATCGAAAAACCTATAAGCACTTTATTTTCTCTTTGTACGTGTTTTTCGTATTAATGAATATCGTACTTTCTTAAAAAATTGGGATAGATTTTTCTAACCTTTTTACTATTTACGTTGTCCAATAATTGTATTTATTCAATAAACTTCCATCACAGGGTTAATCGCTTAGTTGGGATAAATCTTATTACTACCACATTTCAAATACGCATAAACTACTTTCACACATTAAATAATAAAAAATAGAAAAATTTTGTCGATAAACCAATCACACAACTCATAGCTCACTCTTAATGAGATACGATTCTCATCGGATCCTCTTTGTGAGGATTCCAGGAATCCTTCAATTACATCCGTTCATCGTATATTGTGCAGTCAATTTTCGTCATGTACTATTTATATTCAATTTTAGATAAAAAAAATATTACAATGATTTATAACCATACGATGTACGATAAACGAATGTGATTGGAGAATCCCCGGATCCTCACAAAGACAATTTGGCGAGAATCCTCTCTCACGCTTAACTACCCCAATTTATTATTTTCATTAAATAAAAATGTTGCACTATCCAACACCATAAAAATAGATAATATATATATATATATATATATTTTTAAATATCTAAAACTTCTCATACAAGTGATTTTAACATATATCTAATATTAAAAAATAAATAAAAAAAAATTCTTCCCACCCCACCCTCTCTCTCCCTCCCTCCCTACTTAAAAACAAAACTAAAAATGTTTATACACACATTGTGTAGGCAGATGCCAGCATAAATAAAAGTATTCAAGAAAACGGAAAATTCAGTTATTGATTTAGTGTGATGCTATCCACAAACTCATTTACGAACATCTATCAATTTTTAACCGTCAAATTTAATAAATTAAATAACAGAAATTAACAAAGAGTGTGTGGATAACACTACTTTTGTTTAATGTTTTTTGGAGTTCGATAGCGTGAAAGACACATTTGAAACATTATAGAAGATGGGGTGCTCTGGACTCCACAAGAGTTGAAACTCACGCGCATCACTCTATTTGTCATTGTTAAATAAATTTATTTTTAAAATTCGTGTAATGAACATACACTAATACAATGGGCTAATATTATGAACTGTTATTAGCACTCTAAAAATCTCATTCTACAATCTTTATAAATGTAAATTTCTTACTAATAATAGAAAATTTAGAATACAAAATAAAATTTATAGAATATCAATAACAATTTTACTTACATTATCTTAAAAAAATTGCTTACTAATAAAATTTATAGAATATCAATAACAATTTCACTTACATTATCTTAAAAAATTGCACCCTCTTTTAAAATCTCACTGCGTTTAGAAAAACCCGAGCCCACAGAAAGCTCCACTTGTTTGACTTAGATCTCACGTGACGGACGCGTGTCTCGAGCGCGCTCCCTGTCGGTTTCGGGAGTTGGGCGACGTGGAAGACTGACACGGGACGGTGGTGGTGGGAGGATGGCGGTGGGTCCCGTCCGGGTTAGGTCGTCGTGGTGGCCCCTCGCTGGGGACAGTTTTGAGTGCTCCACGTGTCGATGGGGTCCGTACTGGGACGAGGAAAATGGTAAGTGGGGGAACAGTTGGAGAACATCCCTGTCTGCTTGATTTTATCTACCTTGAGGCTAGGCCATTAAAAGACAACACCTCGTCTTGAGTATAATTACGTGCATGCCATTGTTTTTTCTTTTTTTTTTTGGGGGGGGGGGGGGTGAATTGACCTGAAATAGTTACAATTGTGTGAAGCACGTCCGAGATTATAACTAGGACATTATCTTTTCCAAAATTACCTTGAAAGGGAAGTATTTGGTAACCTTTTAAGACTCCTAGAATATGATGATGTGATCCAATTAAGATTGGGTGTCATTATCGGGAAAGGATCCTCTCCGGACCCAATTCCACCGGATCCTCCGGATCCATCTTCTTAAGGGCCGAGTCGGCATCATGGCTTCCTTGGAGTCGGCGTCGTGCTTCCCCTGAGTCGCCATCTGCCCGAAGTCAGCTTCGTGGCCTACGCGGAGCTAATTGTCGACAACACCGTAATAGTCGTTGACGAATCGCCGTTCTAAAGTTTCCCATAAACAAACAAAAAAAGTGAAGAAGAAGACTCAGAATTGAAGAAGAAGAATTGAAGGAGATGAGGAAGCAGAAGAAAAATGAAGAAGAAGGAGGATCCGGTGGGATTGGGTCCGGAAAGGATCCTTTCCAATCATTATTTATGTTTTTATACCATTCAATTCACGCGTTTTTTAGGTAAAAATTTTCGTATTTTGAAGACAACTACAGTATAAACTATCTTAACTTATGAGAAAAGAGACTTGAATTTGAGTACAAAGAGACAAAAAATGTTACTAAAATCAAAGTAATCTAACACCATAAAAATCATTTTAAACAAGTTTCTACAATTGTGCTCATATTATTCAACGATACCATATGATTGCTTATACAAAAATATATGCGTATGAAACTCCTTTTCTATGTTCTAAAAGGAGCATTAAAATATAATTATTGGTGTTTATAGCACATAAAACTAATAGAATTTTAACAAAAAACTCTCGGTACTGTTCACTTTAACGAAAAACCACATTTTTACACTAAAAAGTCAATCCTAGTACTATTCACTTGACCCTTTATTTTGTCCTTATCGTTAAAACTTAAAGTTTTCAAGTTATTTTCATTAGTTTTCTTTAAAACTAACTTACATTAGAGAGATAATAATTCATATATTGGCAGTATATCTTACACAATAATTCATGATTGACTTATTATATGGTCATTTACTGGTATCTTTTTTTCCTAAATTTTTTTACTTTTATAAAAGGAGATGAGAGAGTTCGAGACTTAGATAATTTAAAAGAGAGTGAGTTTCAAACCCGGAACGTATGGATAAAAACTCAATACCCTATCTACTAGGATATTGAACCACATGCAAAACTAAAAATAATTTGCCGTCTATTGGAATCGAACCCACTCATTTAAGGTATCTCATTGCATGCAAATTCTCCAGTATCATAATGCTTACTTAAAATGAAAAAAATCATCAATAAAAATAAAGGAAGACTAATGAAAAAGGCTTGAAAACTTTGAGTTTCAACGATAATGACAAAATAAAGGGTAAAGTGAATAGTACCAAGATTGACTATTTAGTGTAAAAATGTGGTTTTTCGTTAAAGTGAATAGTACCATAAGTTTTTCGTTAAAATTCCCTAAAAATAAGGCATAATCGGATAAATAGTCATCATGGTGATAAGGTAACCGGAAGATAACTTTCATGATAAAAAAAAAATATATATATATATATATATATATTAGATTTAAACCCTCGTGCTGTAGTTCGTTAGCAAATTTAGTCCAAAAGTGATTTTTCTGTTAAATGTCGGTTAAATGCAAGGATAAAAATGTACTTTAACATGTGTACACCTTCTTCTTCCTCGTCCCTCTGCTATGTTTGTAATTTGCATTTTCAGTATTCCATTTCGGGATGCTGTACTTGCATTATCAGCACCTTCTTCCCCAAAACAAAATGCCACATCCCGGCCCGGGGCGGACCACTTCCCCGGCCCGCTCCACCACCGTAGCATAATATTGTCCGTTTTGGGCTTACCATTCCCTCACGGTTTTGTTTTTTGGAACTGACGAGCAACCAAAACAGGCCTGACTTGGAAACTAGTAAGAAAAACTTCTCATAAGGTCGGGTGACGCCCTTCGACTTATCAGTGAGTGGGCAGTTATTTTCTGTTATTACCTATATACTATTGATTTTCCCATAAATTGAATTTAAATGAAAGTATGTTTTCAAATGCCATGCATGCATATTATGAATTATATGAATTAGTAATTGATGCATATATATATATGAATTGGTGTTGTGGACACAATGTGAGTATCAGGTGAGTTTTATGTTATTTATGTGAATCGTTGATGATGTGAATTATGTTGAGAGCTCATAACCTGCACCCTGGTGTTAGTGCTTATAGTATTCACCGCACCGCACGCTCACCTTGGATTCAAGTAGGTGCATGTCGTACAGACCATGAGAGGGTTCCGACATGCTAGTCGTACAGATCACTAGAGGTGGTTCCGACTGGTAGGTGACCTTAGATTATGTGCACATATGATTGATAAGAGAAGCACTAGAGCGTATTATTACACCATCCTTATTGTACAGACTACTTCAGGTAGTTCCGACTTATGTGTAGAGTAGTGCCGTACAGGTCACCGTGGTGACTCCAGTTGGCTTGGATATTGAGCTATGGAATTAACCGTACATGACCAACTGCAGGGTCTCCGGTTGATTCATTATATCACCTGTTATATTGATGCATTCTTAATCTGTTATTGACACTTATGGCATGACATATTTTCTGGAATTGATAAAGATTGATGATTTGAGATATATGAGGAATTATTTACTATTATGTTATTTTCTGGGAAAGTATACAGGTTTTACAGCAAGGGGTTAAAATTGTTTTTGATGAAATGTTTTCGAAAAGCTTTGGTTTTACTGATCCACTCAATTTTGTTTTGCGCCCCTCTAGGTTCTAGTTAGCAGCGTTGGTGGCCCACGAGGATTCCCACGGCGTACTGACAGACTACATAAATGTATGACTCATATGCGGGTGTTGTATTTTAGTTATGGTCCTACTTGACTGCACCTAGTTCTTATGCTCTGAATTTGTGTGTTTCACACTTAAACTTACTCTAGCACGTTACTTGGTTATTATTGCTAGTATTTGGTTTTTGTTTATTCATATTTCTCTTATCTTTTGCTTCCGCGTCGCACTTTTAGTTACGTCACACTCACGTGACGGCCAGCACGCCTTGATTCTAGGATCGGGGTGTGTCACAAAATATCCTGCAAACCCACAACTATCAACACAAAACCCACTTTAGAATTTCAATCAAAACCCATAATTTAAACAAAAATCAACCAAAGTTTTCACCTTTTTGTAAGCGAGTATGAAGAGCCTCTCAATAAAAGCAACCACAAACAAGTTAAAGAGCCATGGAGTCACATCGAGGGTGGCCCAGAAATACGACAGGGCGTCCAGAATCAGAACAGCACGGAGGCTGTGAGTGTCAAGCCATCGGATTTGGGGACTACTGCTTCTATATATGATGTTGCCACACTCCATTACCGTGCATAGCAGCCTCAATCCCACACCCAGAAATATGTCGTGGACGACATGGATCAACTCGCTGTCGCCGGACACGAAGACCAGCAGCGTTTTGGAGTTTGAAATTGTGATTCTTGGTGAACTAGGTAGCTGGGATTTGAATGAGGGTTTGATTTTGAGTTTTCTGTTGAGAAATGAAGAGCTGGGTTTTGATTAGTGAAGACGGAGCTTGGCCACTCCGATAAAAGGGTCCATGTGCTGGTCCAATTGAAGAAATCCATGTGATTACTGATGTGCAAGATGCAAAATACATCATCTCGAAATAGAAGAAAGTGAAATTACAGAAAAGGAAGAGGATGGTGTACGGGTCAAATTACATTTTTATCCTGTATTTAATGGACATTTAACGGTAAATTACTTTTGGATTAAATTTATTAACATAGTAACACCACGAGGGTTTAAGTTCTAATTATTTTTTTATCGCCAGGCTTATGTTTCGATTACTTTAGCACCACGATCATTGTTTATTCGATTAGGCTTAAAAATAAGGAAAACTAATGAAAATGGTTTGAAAACTTTGAGTTTTAACGATAAGAACAAAATAGAGGGTAAAGTGAATAGTACCAGGATTGACTTTTTAGTGTAAAAATATAGTTTTTCGTTAAAGTGAACAGTACCGGGAGCTTTTCGTTAAAGTTTCCTTAAAAATAAGGGAGTTTTACTATTCACTTTTAACGAATAAAACATTTTTACTCTAAAAAGTCACTCATAATACTATTTACTTACAACACCTTTTTATCTTTTTGATTAAAACTCAAAATTTTAAAATCATTCTTATTAGTTTTTCTTAAAAATAATACCTAATCCCGTTAAAAGTGAAAAGGGTAATGGTAATTTGGTAAAAGCGTGGGTCATGTGTCCCATTTTAACCTTATCCTCAAGCGAAATGCCAGCCATGAAAGTGGTGTGGTGTACACCAGGTCACGCACGCAAAAAGCATAAAGTTAATCAAAATTAAAAATAACAATACGACGTTTCAGAGTTTTCGAATTCTTATGGGGAACCGCAACGCGAAGCCGCGAACCGACCCAGCTGTCATTTATTAACGCACAGCTCATTTCGGTCCACTTTTTAACGTATATTTTCTATAAAAATATTTATAAAAAAAAATGTTCTTTTGGTGTCTCTCTTGAATTTAATATTTATAATGAAGAATAAATGAATATGTTTTCAGTGTTTTAATCTTTTGCCAGCCGATTAATATTAAGTTCAAAATGGTGAGTAACCATATTTTGATCATTAAATGAGCATAATAAGGAGACATTGAGTTTATAATCTTAATTAGTTTAATATGTTGTAATTTTAATTAGTTTTTTTTTTTTCAATTTTGCATGATTTGATCATTGAGACCTCATATTTCGATCTGTTTTTCGGGTTGATATTTGCAGAAAATTTAGTTTACTTGTTAATAATTTGACATCTCAATTGTAGATAATCTTATTTTATCTTGAACATGTTAGTTAATTTTTTTAATTTGGAGAGATTTTTTGACATGCTCTGAAACACAAGCAGATACACTATATGTCGTTTTACAAGTAGAATAACATTATTTTTTTTTTAAATCTCAACTTAAATAATGACATATAACGTACCACGACGTATTTCGGCATTCGAGAAGATCTCTCGTTGATTTGAAATCATATTTATTTCTTCTTGTTAGGGGGAAGTACATGAACCTCTCAAGGTTAACTAAACATTGCAAAAAGCCTTTTCATGCGCGGATTATCGCAACCCAGTCACTACTGGTGTCCACATAAAGATAAAAAATAAAAAATAAAAAGTCGTGGGTTATTGTGTTAATTTAATTACTAATTCAGTGTCTTAATGAAAGCCGAGTTCAATTTAATAAACAAGTTATTAACATTTTTAAAAGAGATGTCAAGTCATTTAATCAAATTTGAAGGCAATAACAAACTCCAAACGATATGCCAATCGCATGTGGTTTAACATATGAGTTTTCACATGTCAAATTTGAATATGAAAAAATATAATGTCAAATAATTTTTAAATATTTTATTGTTTGGATCTTATTAATGCACAAATTATAGATCTTAAAATTTTATTTTAATTGATTCTTTTTAAAATGGGTCAACATATATCATTTATAACAAAAAAACTTATCGGTTGAAAAAAAAGAAAAATTTGACATTGTCACATCAACTATCAAATTAACATTTAACATCTATCTTTTGGCATCTCCATTAGAAATGCTCCAAGGACACTTTGTACACGATTAAATCTAAACAAGCAGTATAAAAAATTAGTACGTGGTTAGGGAAATATTAAATTACAGTATTGGAGGATAATATTAATTAATAAAATTTGTGGAAATGCTTAACCAAAAGGTGTTTAGGTTAATCATGCTGGAACTGGATCCTCTCATGAGTTCAGGATGAGAATTCTCATGAGCAGCCCATCCTAATCGTTCAAACTTGATCTAACGGCTGCAATTATTATAACTTTTAGAGGAGCTCCTTGTTTGTAACTGTTTGATCAAATTTTAACAATCTAGATGAGCTTATCGGGAAGATCCCCATCTTGAGCTCAGGAGAGGATCCAGTTCCATGGTTTGGTGACGGAATTGCCTCACCTACGCGGCTACACTCACCAAATATTGTATCTTTGGTTAAATTTAGGTTGCCTTGAATTTGAAAATGGGCAACCAACAAACCAACAAGTGACAAGATTTAATCTTTATAGTTATGAACTAGATGTGATAAGTCTAATAGCGGCGCGGTTTCAAGTGGCAACGATAGTGCTTATTATATTGGGAATTTTAACGAAAAGCACCCGGTACTGTTCACTTTAACGAAAAACCAAAGTTTTTCCTTATCATTAAAACTCAAAGTTTTCAAGCCCTTTTCATTAGTTTTCCTTATTATATTAGGTATATGTGTTTTCTTAGACCATCTCCAATGATGACCTAAAACCTAAAAATATTTAACCCATAAAATTTAGGTTTTAGCCCAAAAATAGCTTTTCTGCTCTAACCATTCTGGCCTAAAATTTTACCCCGAGATTATTAAAGAATAAATTAAGCCTATTTTTTTTTAAATTAACTTTTAAAAAAAAATTATGTAGACTATCCTAAATTAATTATATGAATATTTTAACCTAAAAATATTTAAATTCCGATAAATTTTGAAAAATTGCTAAATTAATACATGAAAATCATGATAAACCACATAAACTTAATACAAATGACATTTAATAAATCACATAAACTTAATACAAATGACAATTAATAAACCACATAAACTTAATACAATCGAAAACTCATAAACTACATAAACTTAGTAATGATATCCACCATCTTGACTTGGTGATGGACTTGGGTGATAGTCTTGAGATGAATCATCATCTTGAAATATACTTTTTATGGCATTCATTCGTAAAATGTCATTTTGCTTACCACGTAAGTATTTCTTCCTCTCTGGAGTGTATTTGTCGAGGTCATCCATCTTCAAATTAACTTCGAACCTTTCTTACTCCCTATCCCCTTCTTCCTTCATGGCCAAACGCATTTGGGCCGATTCTTCTTGCTGAAAAATGGTTTTCGTTCAATCGTCATCTCGCTAGCAAATTGTGAACGTATCGGATCTTGGGACTTCCCTTTTTTCTTTGCTTCCTTTTGCTTATCTCTACCCGAGGGCTTTGCAAAAGAAGAAGTTGGGGTCATTTGTTCGACACCCTTATTGTCGGCAAAATTCACACCTTCATTGACATCATTTAGGGGTGGTGCTTCACTATGAAATAATCTTCCACATTGTTGGTTTGCATCGGTTCCCCACCTCAGACAATCCTTAAGGATGTTCCAAGCACGATGCAAGCTTGATTTTTTGGTGTAGTTCTTGTCTTGTAAATTGCCATTGCTTTGTCTCCCTATGCAACAAATACATAAAAACAATTAGTTGCGAAATACTATTATGTACATGACAACTAAAATATCAACAAAGAAACTCACAATTTATGAGGCGCCCCTTCCATTAGGCATGTTAACCGTGACTTTCTCAAGTTTCCCTTTCACAAAGTGCACGCTTTGTTGATAATCTTCCACCGATCATAAACACCACCAACTTCCCTTCGACCGGTGTTAAAGTTTTCATTGAACTTATCAACGATTTTACCCCACAAAACCTTTCTATTTTGATTCGTGCCGACGGCACCATCTTCGCTAATAGAAATCCATGCCAAACATAAAGCAATATCTTCGTCAAAAGTCTAATTACGACCTCAAACATGTTCTTTTGCCATCTTGAAAATTTTGGAAATGAGAATAAATGGTAGAAAAAAAAATTGGAAGAATTGTAGGAGAAAAGTGAGTTTTGTGTGGATGTTTGAACAAATACATAGGTGTTTATAGAGTTTTTGGTTGAATTTTAATTTAAATAATTTTTTTTTAAATTATTTTAGCGGTTGGATTTAAATTTGGACCGTTAGATCTTTTTTTTACCGTTAGATTTGATTATATTCGATCTAAGCCGTTGGATTCAATAAATATATAAATATAAAACTAAAAAAATTAATAATTTGAACCTGGACCATTGGATTAACCAACGACCCATTTAATGAAGACCCTTGGATGATAAAATATAGCCGTTGGGCTACTTATTACTTTGACAACCAGGGGAACACCCTCACGTGGGGTTGTCACCCTTTTAGCAAAGCCTAGTGCGTGCAGCGCGTAGGCGAGTTGGATTTGGGAAGTGGGCTTCACATCCTTGGTTTCAGTCTCAGTTGGTGGGCCCCGTTTTGCTTTGTGGCCTAAAATTGGGCCAGAATTTGACCCATATTTAGGTTTTAGGTTTATTTTAGATCATGGATTGGAGTGGATTTTGGGAGGGAAGGGAAATTTTAGGTTTTAGCCCACTATTGGAGATGGTCTTAGGGTTTGATTCATTGGAGTTATGGGCTTGGCTTGTGTTAGTGCTTAATTTTGGTGACATGGACTTTCAAATCACTATTTTGACAAAATTAAAAACTTTTGATCACGTCATTTCCTTGATTTGTTCCACATTTTTTTTTCAACTTTTCTTTTGTTTTTACTTAAGTCGTTGCTTTAATAGTTGTGTATTCTTCGTCGCATGACGGCTCGAACAAATAAGACATGTTTTTTATATGTATATAATTGAACTTAAGATCTCATGTACAGAGGTAATGCTTTTAAACACTCAAGTTACAAAGTACTTTGTAGCAAAATATGACTTGTTAAATTGAGTTTCGAGTTAAGTTGAATAATTGTTTATGAGGTGTAGTTAGTCATAAAATATTTAATAGTTGGTCGTAAAATATTTATAAGAGTTATCCAACATTTATTTATTAACAATTAAACGTGGTGCAAAATTTGACAAAATGTGCAAAATGATCTTATGCACCAAGACTCTCAGGGACTTATCTCATTTGTTGATACCTAACCATTCAGTTAAACTCCATTTAACAATGTTAAGGATTCAACTTATCTTCTCAATAAACAGATTAAAAACTAATGATAAGTTAAGTTAAAAGGATACGTGTCACTCAAATAAATAGGTCACAAAGAATCACACATCGTTTTGGCCGCAAAAGATTTGAACTCTGATAACATCTAAACTACATATTAATAAAAAACTCATTGTCAACCAAAATCCTATTAAATTACCAGTTTAACTCTTTAATTAAAATTGAACATGAATAAGAAATATGGGCAGAAATTTAATTTCACACAACAAAAATTTTGCTTTTTTTTTTCTTTCCTACATGTAGTTCTAACATATATTTAATAAAAAAACTTAAAAAACTAAAAATAAAAAATAAAGCCTCTCCCCGCTCCCACATTCTCTATGAGTCTCTTCCTCTCTCCTTCTACTTCAAAAACAAAAAAACAAAAAAAATTTCACACACACTTTGTGTGCGCCCATATACTAGTATGTAAAATATAAAAAGGCTTAATAGGATTATTAGTCCCTGTAGTGATAGGGTAGTTGGAAGATAACCCATATGGTAAAAAAAAAAGGATTTAAGCCCTTGTGGTGAAGTTTGTTAAGATTTAGGCTAAAAATTGAAAATTTCGTCAACTCTCCGTTAATTGAAGGCTCATATGTGAGATTAAAAAGATAAAGTTAGCCTCACATGTAGCCCCATATGCTAACTAGTCTAATATGTGTGGCTCTCGTGCTAATAATTAATGGAGAGTTGACGGAAATTTCAAAATTTTGGCATAAATCCTAACAGACTTCACCACAACGACTTAAATCCTAATTTTTTTTATCACATGGGTTATCTTCCAATTACCCGATCATCACGAAACTAACAATAATCCAATTATGCCAAGATAAGAAATTAATTATTGTCAATGATATTAGGATTAGCTTGTAATTATCTATTTTCCTTATTTGGTTCAACAGGATAGGGTTGAGTTGAGTGGTTCCACTCTCATATTCAACCAGATGGGGATCCCATAACGAAAGCAAAACAAAGGTACGGAGGATGTTGAGGTTTTAAATGTTTGGTGGTTTGTTGAAATGAAAAAAAAATTGAAAAAGTGTTATCCTTATCCACAACATCAAAGAAAACTTTCCAGAAAAAATATATAAAGACAGATGCGCACCGTATTAGGAAAAAAAAATTGTGTACAGATAAACATATCCATAAAACGCTTCTTATAAAGTGAAATTTTTTTGGCTATCCAACCGACTTAATGTATTTTCTATTTAATATAAGGGTTGCTTTATTTACAAGAAATCCTATTGAATATCTGGTAGCATATTAGGAAAATAAATTAAGAGGCTCGTTTGATAACTATTTTGTTTTTAATTTTAATTTTTTTTTAATTTAAACTAAAATCTGGTAGCTACTAGACCCACTCTATTGTCTTATTTTCCTATCCACGTTATAATCACGCCCATCTTAAAAAGTTAAAAAATTAAAAAGCTATTTCCCCACCTACTATTATTCCCAAAATAACCTTTAATATATACATACATATGAAATTATAAAATTGTCTCTTAAAAAATATAACAAATAATATGTAAATGAAAACCACTAAGGTCTGCAAATTCAAATGGAAACGGCATAGGTATCCAAATTCAAAAAAAGCCGACAACAACAAATTTAAAAATACGATGGACAAATTCAAATGACCTACACACAAATTATTCTTCTACCATTTCAATGGAAACATAATCTTCTACATCTTCCGTAGAATCGTCATCTTCTACCTGTTTAATGAAAAAGTCATCTTCTAAGTCCATTGCTATTTTTTTAATTTCTCTGAAAGAAAGGATATGAAAATATGAGTTAGGGTTTAAGGTAGACAAATTGTCTCCCATGCCCAACTTTTTTTTTTTTAAAATTAAGCAAAACAAGATCATTAATGTCCTTATCAATCTTTTTGTAAATGGACAAATTTGTAATTAAAAAATTCATTAAAAGGTGGGTGGGAAGATAAGACATTGGGATGAGAATAATATCACTCGAAATATGGGGTAGAAATGTAATTTCACACAACCAAATTTTTCTGTTTTTTTTTTCCAAAGGCTCACCTATCCTAACATATCTCTAATTAAAAAAAAAACTTCCCACTTCCACATTCTCTATCACTCTCTTCCTCTCTCCTTCTATTTCAAAAAAAAAAAAAAAAAAAAAATCTCACACTTCGTATGTGCCCATATGCTAGTTTTAATTAAAAAAAAGACTGAAAATCAAAATGGCAAACTTAAAAAATAAAAAAAAAAGTTTTATTTTCCTTCTCTAAAACTATTAATAAAAATTAAAAACTGAAAATAATTATTAAAAAATTAATAAAACACTCATTATCAACCAAAATTCTATGAAATTACCTGTTTAACCCTGTAATTAAAACATAATACGAATAAGAAATATGGGGCAAAAATGTAATTTCACACAACCAAATTTTGCTTTTTTCTTTTCAAAGCCTCACTTACATGTAATTCTAACATATCTCTAATTAAAAAAAAAAAAAACTTCCCACTCCCACATTCTATTTCAAAAACAAAAATAAAAAACTTTCTCACACACTTTGTGTGTGCCCATATGCTAGTTTTAATTAAAAAAAGACTGAAAATCAAAAAGTAAAAACTAAATGCCAAACTTAAAAAATTAAAAAAAAAGTTTTATTTTCTTTTTCTAAACAATTAATAAAAATTAAAAATTGAAAAATAATTATTAAAAAATTTGAATTTTTAAGAATAAACACAAAATCTCTACTAATTAATAAAACACTCATTGTCAATCAAAATCCTACGAAATTACCAGTTTAACCCTCTAATTAAAACAAAACTTGAATAAGAAATATGGGGCAAAAATATAATTTCACACAACCAAATTTTTCTGTTTTTTTTTCAAAGCCTCACCTACATGTAATCATAATATATCTCTAATTAAAAAAAAAATTCTCACTCCCACATTCTCTATCACTCTATTCCTCTCTCCTTCTATTTAAAAAAAAAAAAAAATTTATCACACACTTTTTGTGTGCCCATATGCTACTAGTTATTAAACAGCTTCAAAATTGAAAAAGATAATATTTAATTTTCAATTTTTAAAACAAAAAAAATAATTATTAAAAGCTCCAAAGAAAATCAAAACTGAAAAAACTGTAACAGTACGTACCAAGGGCATTATAGTAATTTTAAGAGTTGGAATTCTGAACACTATCCAAAATAAAGGAGGTGGATTGTCTGCCCTTCCATTTCCATACTCTTTCCATCCTCTCCTGTTTGTGTGATTATGGTTAAGCTAAGTAAACATTATATATTGATTTTTCTATAAAAATAATAAAACAAAAAATAATAAGAATATAAAATGTTGACGTAATTTAATCGTAACTACACAAAACAGAATGGGATAGGAAGAGTATGGAAATGGGCAGACAATCAACCTTCCAAAATAAAACCGAACCGAAAGCCAATAGTTAAAATAATATAACCGCGGTAAAAATAAAAAAATAAAATAAAAAAGCTCACTGGACCCTTATCCTCTCTCTATCCTCTCTCCTTCTCTCTCTAAAACTTTCTTACTTTGGTTATATTTTAACATTCCGATCGTTCTCTCATTCTTTATTGCTTGTAACACCCAACGCAGCCCCTCTCTCTCTCTCTCTCTCTCTCTCTCTCAACTCCCAACTCCCAACGCTTATAACCATTTCGCCGTTCTCCGATATCCAACTGACTCCGATCGCCGGACCTCACCGGAGAGGTAAGCTTTCGTCTTCCCTCTCTGATCCGCTGCTCTCTCGTTGCGAGTCGGCTCCTTGAATTTTCCTTGCGGTCTGTTTGGTTCCCGAGAATTTGTGTGAGAAAACCATGACAATTACGAGTCTTGATCTCAGTTTCCTGAATTCCCGCTCTTCACTCGTCTTCACACCACTACTCGCGGCCTTGTTCCGTTGCTCGCGAGCTTTTTATTTTCCCGAACTGTTTTATTTTCTGCGGAACCAAACAGACGGTACAAAGGTTTAAACCGAAATGATTTTTCTTCCGGCCGTTTGGTTTATTGAAATTTTGTATTTTTTTAATGATTTTTACAGGTTTTGGAAGGAAGTTGTTGATTGAAGCTTCGTACGGGACTCTTAATTTCACATGTAAATTTAATTTGATTCAGGTATTGCTCACGCCTTTTTTTTAAATATATATATATAATTTTTTTTTTCTTATCACTTCGATCTCCGTTTACTTGTAATTGTAGCGTATGGCTTTCAGAACGTACTGTTTGTGCAATTTTTTGGTTTATAAATTATTATTTTTTCGTTTCGAAAACAAAAAAGATTAGAATTTGAAACATTGCTTCTTTTTTTTTTTTGTCTGAAAACTAATTTTAGGAATTTAGAAGAAAGGTAATTTACTGTGCCGGAGACAATGTCGCCGAATTCGACGGGCCGGGATTTTATCTGTTGAATTTGTAGTGATTTGTGATTGATCATTGATCTTCTTTTGGGTTACTTTTGTAATATGGAATATTTTGACTTGGTTGGATATTGCTGCCATCCTGAAAAGGAACAAAGAAAGAAATTAGTTCTTGTATGCTAGTGTGTGTTGTTTAACGTTGGTCAAATTTCGGCATCGGATTCAAATAGTACTTGGAGAATGAATTCGGGATAGGACAGTTGTTAATGTCCAATGGTACAACAGCATTCTTGAAATGTATAATTATACTTTTCGTATGCACGTATAACTGTCGTTGGTTGATTAGAAGAAAATTATCTTCGCGGCGTAATATCTTTTTTACTCTACCCGGATGCTAATGTGCCAGATGTTGCGTTTCTCCTTCGCTTATTCATCTACTAAAGGTGTTTGTGCAATGGATGCATGGTTACTAGTTACGTTCTACCTTTTGTGTCCCTACTTTTTTATTTTAAGATATAGAATCGAAAATGGTGTATGCAAACATCGGATTCAATTTTCATTGGATGAGAAAGGTATTCTAACATGGAAGTAAGTTGACCATGCTTGTTAAATTAATCTGCTTTCATATTCAGTATGTTAACTAGTGAATAAATTTTTTGTCTTGCTTCTGTCGAACATAAAATGTGAGAATTAGTGAGCCAAAGCATGCTCAGTGGATCATCATTACTTTGATTCTGTTGACCAGCAATGAAAACTGGAATGGGTATTTTTAATGCTTTATTTGTCGTAGGCATGGAAATGGATTTATTTGGTGGCAGCTATTCAATGATATGATCACTCTTTCATTTTTTTGTTGTTGTGTGTAGGTTTGTAGACTACTCTGACAGTTGAAAATCTCATCTTGTACTGTGTTAATCTGTATGATTCAAGTAAGAAGGAATTGTAGCAGTCATGGCGTCAAGATCTTGCACAAACCTTTTTGATTTGGCATCTGGAGGCCTTTTGGATATTCCTTATACTCCAAGGGCTCTTCCAAGGGTGATGACTGTTCCTGGTATTATATCTGATGTGGATGGTAATAGCAATGGTGACGATTCAGATGCTAGTTCATCTGCCTGTCGTGAGAGGAAAATTGTTGTGGCAAATATGTTACCATTACATGCTAAAAGGGATCCACAAACGAAGAAATGGTGTTTCAGTTTGGATGAGGATTCAATTTTGTTACATTTGAAGGATGGGTTTTCATCTGAAAATGAGGTTGTTTATGTGGGGTCTCTCAAGGCTGAAATTGATACCAGTGAACAAGAAGAAGTTGCACAGAAACTGCTGGAGGAGTTCAATTGTGTACCAACGTTTTTGCCCAGTGATCTCCAGAAGAAGTTTTATTTGGGGTTCTGCAAGCAGCAATTATGGCCTCTTTTTCATTACATGCTGCCCATGTGCCCAGACCATGGCGATCGATTTGACCGCTCACTGTGGCAGGCCTATGTATCTGCAAACAAAATATTTGCAGACAAGGTGATGGAAGTTATTAATCCCGAGGACGATTGTATCTGGGTTCATGACTATCACTTGATGGTTCTCCCAACATTTTTGAGGAAGCGGTACTATCGAGTAAAGCTAGGATTCTTCCTTCACAGCCCATTTCCATCATCCGAAATTTATAGAACTTTGCCGGTCCGTGATGAAATTTTGAGGGGTTTGCTAAACTGCGATCTCATTGGGTTTCATACATTTGATTATGCACGTCACTTCCTCTCATGCTGCAGTAGAATGATGGGGCTGGACTATGAATCAAAGCGAGGACATATTGGGCTTGATTATTTTGGCCGCACAGTGTACATTAAAATTCTGCCTGTTGGTGTTCATATGGGTCGGCTTGAATCAGTGTTGAATCTTCCAGATACAACTTCCAAAATTAAAGAGATTCAAGAGCAGTACAAGGGGAAAAAATTGATTCTTGGTATTGATGACATGGATATATTTAAAGGAATCAGCTTAAAATTTATAGCTTTGGAACAACTCTTGCAGCAGAATCCAGAATTGCAGGGCAACATAGTCCTTGTTCAAATTATAAATCCCGCAAGGGGATCGGGGAAAGATGTACAGGAAGCAAAGAGTGAGACATACTTAACTGCCAGAAGGATAAATGAGGTTTATGGTTCACCTAATTATGAACCAGTGGTTCTGATTGATCGACATGTTCCTCAATACGAGAAGACAGCGTATTATGCTGTAGCAGAATGTTGTATAGTGAATGCTGTGAGGGATGGAATGAACTTAGTTCCTTACAAATATATTGTTTGCCGGCAGGGAACTCCACCCATGAATAAAGCTTTAGGCATGACAGCAGATTCTCCTCAGACAAGCATGCTTGTCGTGTCTGAATTTATTGGCTGCTCACCTTCTTTAAGTGGAGCAATCAGGGTTAACCCTTGGGACACTGATGCCGTGGCTGATGCCTTGAACTTGGCGATCACCATGTCTAAATCAGAGCAGCAGTTACGTCATGAAAAACACTATCGTTATGTTAGTTCTCATGATGTGGCTTATTGGGCGCGAAGCTTTGCACATGACTTGGATAGAGCATGCCAAGATCATTATAGTAAACGGTGTTGGGGCATTGGATTGGGCTTGAGGTTCAGAGTTGTTTCCCTTTCTCCGAACTTTAGAAAGTTGTCTATAGACCATATTGTTTCAGCATACAAAAGAACAAATAGAAGGGCCATATTTCTGGACTATGATGGTACCGTTATTCCTGAAGCTTCCATTATTAAGTCTCCAAGCCCAGAAGTCCTTGCTCTTCTGAATTCCCTGTGCAAGGATCCGAAGAACACAGTTTTCATTGTTAGTGGGAGGGGAAGGACTTCTCTAAGCGATTGGTTTGCCTCGTGTGAGACACTTGGAATTGCTGCTGAACATGGGTACTTTCTAAGGTATGTTTGTAATATGCTATGTTCTGAATATTCATCTATCCCTTTGATAGGTTTTCAAACTGAACTATGTAATTTTGCTCTGTTCTTTGGTGTAGGCGGAATAGAAGTTCCGAGTGGGAGACCAGTCCTGTTGGTGCCGATCTTGATTGGAAAGAAATTGTGGAGCCTGTGATGAGATTGTATACAGAGGCAACAGATGGCTCCAACATAGAAAGTAAAGAAAGCGCTTTGGTATGGCATCACCAAGATGCAGACCCCGACTTTGGATCCTGTCAAGCCAAGGAATTGTTGGATCATCTGGAAAATGTTCTTTCGAACGAACCAGCAGTTGTTAAGAGGGGCCAGCATATAGTTGAAGTTAAGCCACAGGTAAAACTGTTTTCACATGGTCTCTCCCCTCACATGCACACGTACACTTACGCAAACACAATCCCGGTGTAATTTGTTTCACCAATGCCTTGTTACATGCCAGGGAGTAAGCAAAGGATTGGTTGCTGAAAAAATTCTCTCGAGAATGGTCAACGATGGGAAGGCCCCCGATTTTGTGATGTGCGTTGGGGATGACAGATCTGACGAGGACATGTTCGAGAGCATACTAAGCACGGTCTCTAGTCCATCTTTGCCTTCACCACCCGAGATATTTGCCTGCACTGTCGGAACAAAGCCAAGCAAGGCCAAGTACTATCTCGATGATGTCAGTGATGTCGTGAAGCTACTTCAAGGCCTTGCAACTGCTTCGACCCCAAAGCCGAAACATCTCCCCCATATCCAGGTCTCTTTCGAAAGTGTCTATTGATTTGAACACTCACTGCATACTTGAAGTTCAGGAGGAAGTTTGGGATTCTCTTTAACCTCGGAATTGGTTCGATGCGGATGCGAAGACGGTAACTTTTGAGTATATGTCGGGATCACGGACTTTACCAATCTTGTTTTGTACATGGTGAGTGGTGACATACTATGGTATTTATCGGTGCCCGGTTAAACAGAGTAACCAGATGTTTACTGTTTTTCATCATTTGTGGGCACCATTTAACTTGTATAGATACAATGTTTTGGTCGCAATAGTAATTTCTGGTTCGATCCATCCTAATGATAATCCTCAATGCTAATTGTTAAATTCAGTTTCAGTTATTTCAAAATGTCTCCCCTTTCGAATGGAGTCTGTACATTGTAAGTATCGTTTGGTATGCAGACGGGACAGAATAGAATGGGACGGGACGGAACGGAGAGGGAGCAAAGATGGCCTCGGATGGAAACAAGGAGGAAGGAGACGGAGATGTTATAATTTTGTGTTCCACTTATGTGGAACAAGTCGTTCTAGGGGGTGAGGTGAAACGAAAATTCATCCAAAACTCGTTCCGTGGAACAGCGCGTTCCATCCGTTTTAAGCGCATCAAACATAGGACGGAATGCCTCGTCCCATTCCGTTCCAACCCGTCCCACGTACCAAACGGTACGTATAGGACCGGTTGAATGTACGCTTAAGAATTTATGAATTTGTTGACCCGATTGAATGTACGAGAGAGGGTTAATTGGAGCCACCAACTGCCATACGTGTATATGATAGAATACGCATTGGACGCGGTCGACAGTGAAATATGAGGATGATATTTGTGACACGAAATTGAAAAGTTAGGTTCTCAAATAGCGACAAACTCTAAAGACAGGAAGAGGACAACCCAGCCTGTATCATGAAGGTATCTGCCTTCCAAATCACCGGTCCAATCTTCAAAATTAATGACGGGAAAGTTAGGTGGTCAGAGAAACATTTTGGGCGGTGCTATCTTCATACACATTTTCATTGTTTAATCACTTTTCATTAGTTTAATTTATTTGACCCGACAGACAAAAAATTAATAAGGATGTATATAAAAAGTAAAATAGGAGATGTGAATAGTAACATCCAACGTTTAAGAAAGATCCAACCCAACCTTCACTTTTTACTTTTTAGGAGTCGGAATACAAAGTATGGTCGACAGTCCATCACAATTATTTCTTTTCTCATAGAAACATCAAACTTCGAATACATAAATAAATGTTATTAACCACTTAAACTACCCATCTTCAAATTTTTAACCCTACGTTTGGTGGGCTGCCTAGTCCTCGACCCAGTGGCGAAGCCAGGATTTGTTAGGGGGAGGGGCGAACTTAAAGAGTGCAAGATTCAAAAAAATGACAACGATCAAATCCTTTTATAGTAATATCTTTCATGGTTTTATCAATATACATTACAATAGTTACCGACAATGTTTCATACCATAAAAATTTCGCATAAGAGGCTCATTATAATATCTTTATATTAATTAACTGTATAATGCAAAGAAAAAAAAATCTTAAATTCTTAGTTTTAGAGTTGAATATACTATATAACTAATAAACCAATCAATACTAATAATCATATAAATCTCCATCAATACATATTATAATTTAATTGAGATTAGATTAGAATACCAATAAACAAACTTGAATTTTGAGAATTTTGGGGAAATGGAGAATAGGTGAACATGTAAAAATGGGGGCATCGGGATGTTGAAAGTAGGATGGGACTATGGGGGACGTGCTGGGGGGCCTGGGGAGTTAAAACAGAAAAAGGACTAACGACAACATTTTGGCAATTGTTTTAATCTTTATTTTTTAAAAAAAATTAAAACAAATTGCCAAAACGAGCGTTTTGGGCCAGGGTTAAAAAAAGAACATCCCTTTCTTCTTCGTGCAGTCGTCTTCTTCGTGAAGACGCTGACGTTGCAGCTTGCACATGCCTTCTTCTTCCAGTACAAGGGGTTCCCGGAAAGTTTCAAGCAAAGAGTCAAGGTCATCGACGGGTCCTGGGACCTCCCAGGTCCCTATATAAATCCGCCACTGTGCACAGCAACAATGAACCCAGAAAACACAGAACTTCATCACTTCCGACGGGACCGGAGGGGCGGAACCACCGCTCCTAGGCTTGATTTCCGGCGAGGGGAGGGGCGGACGCCACTCCTCGCCCCTATGTAGCTTCGCCACTGCCTCGACCTCCCTAAAGTTGTAGGACTGTTGGATTCAAGCACAAGGCTGGGTAGGTGAAGATTTCCATTTGCCAATCTAACATTGTTGGGCCCGAAATGGGCCTATGTTTCCTTAGAAGAGTTGGTGACATCAGCCCGTCAATATATTAATTGCAGTCACATCTTTTTGTAGCAATAATGTTTAAATTATAATTACAACACTAAACAAACATTAATAATAACAAGTAAACTACAAACAACGATAATAACATGTCGGATCTGATTACTAAAAAATTATTTTGTAAGAAAGGGACGTGGAGAGGATTTTAGGTGGAGAAGAAATGTTGCATGATTAGTTGTATTTATAAAAAGAAAAAAAGAAAAAAAAACTATTTATGTTACAGTGTTAATTTAGTTAAGAATATTATTGTGTAAATTTTATTGGAATTCTGTAACATTTTTTAGATAGTTTCCTGTTTTAGATATATTACTTGAAAGACAATAATCTTTCTTTCGGATTATTATAAATAAAGGTACAACGGGTGAGATAATTCACCTTCTCTCTCCTCCCTTGCCGCCGCACCATCACCCTCTCTCTCCCTTTATAATTCTTCAGTTAAATAAGCTTACAATACGAGAAAGTAACGACACATGACATGTTTAAGATACTTTTTGACACTTCCGTTTTAGATGAGTTATCACGATTAAATCTCTCCAGCTGGACAACGTAACATGTTATATCTTAGGGTCGAATAAATTAAAGTATTTCAATGAAAAAATAGTAAAATAATATTTCCATGACACAATCACTCTCACATTCTTTCACACTCTCAGACCGTTCGCTCTTTAGTCCCCACCCCCCTCTCCCCACTGAGGCATTGAGCGATTCGGATTCAGTGACCCTCACTGCATCTCTGCTTTTTCAATTCTTTCCTTCTTTGTTTCTCTACCCCTTTGCCTTTTTCCTCTCTCCTTTTTCATCCTCGTCTCTTTCATCCTTTCACACACGGGCGATTTTGCACTCGCGAGGAGCACACTGGGTTTTGCTCCAAACCCAGAAACCATCTGAGGAAAAAGCATCCCTCGCCTCTTACCGCCCACATTTTGCAAAAACCGCGGATAGGATTTAGGGTTTCTCACAATGCTGGCAGCTTGAATGTTTCAGCTTTTTGGTGTTGTGGGCTCCACTGGAAGAACAGGAGTGATGGGTCGGAGTTTCTTGGCGGCGACTCTCATCGTTTTGGTTCTGTTTGGCGACGTATCGTCCGCTGCCCCTACTGCCCCAGCTAGTAAGCGACTTCTGAGTTTATGTATGATTGTTTATATATTGTGCTCTCCAGACTTTCTATATTTAAAAAGAAAATACTCGAGTGGACAATTAGATTGTTACAGTACCAATAATAGTACGTGTGTGCGTATATATATATAAAGATATATGTGATTCTGCTCAGCTTCTGTACGATCTGCTTTTGGTTGTGAAATTTTGGTTTGTTTTTATTAAAAAATATATATATGTATGTGACTCTGCTCAGCTTCTGTACGATCTGCTTTTGGTTGTGGAATTTTGGTTTGTTTTTATTAAAAAATGGCTTCTTTTTTGTTTGTTTGTATGATTTCAGAGATTGTTGGTGGGTTTTTCTCAAATGCTGCGTCTGCTTTCATGAAACGGGTGTGGTCACTCAAAGCAACTACCAAAACAGGTCTAGATCTCTGAAGCTACCCACATTTTATTGTTTTTTTTTTAGCTTTAGAGGGTTTATTGTGTTGCAATCTGAAATGTTGGGGATTTATGAAAATTTTCCATGTGCAGCGGTTTCGGGCCGTCCGGTGATGAAGTTTGAGAGTGGGTTTAACGTGGAGACGGTGTTTGATGGAAGCAAGCTTGGTATTGAGCCTTACACTGTGGAGGTTTTGCCAAGTGGGGAGCTTCTGATTTTGGATTCTGCTAATAGCAACCTTTATAGGATCTCTTCCTCTCTGTCTCTGTGTAAGTTGGTTTTGTCCTGTGCAATGCCTTGAAAAATTGCTTTGTTGTTTTAATTGAACTTGCAATCTATGAAGTATTTTCGCACAATCTGCTGTCAGGCCGAGTTACTGAGGGACTCACATTTTACGAATTTTGTATACTTGAGTGGATCTTTGAAGCCAGTGGTCTGGATTGACAAGTATTTGCGCATTGTTCGAATGCAATTTTCTTTTATTATGTTTGCTGTTTACTTTGATTCATGGTTTTACTTCCCGGGTGCAATATTACTAAAATGTGTTCTGGATCCAAAAAGTACAGAACGTCCTGCTTTTATATTGATATCGTATTCCCTAAACTGGAGATTGCCTTGATCTTTATTGGAAGCATGCTATATTGTGTTGATGTCTTCAGTCTACTCCATGCTACAAACATTATTAAATTTAAACATTTGAAAGCAAGCTTCTCCTCATGAAAATCGGCTCCTGTATTCCTGTTTTGATACATTGAACTGTTTAGAGCTTGCATATCTCTAATATGTTTACTCTATTTCATCGGAACAATGCAGACAGCAGACCAAAGCTGGTTGCAGGATCCTCTGATGGAAACCCGGGACATGTAGATGGAAGGACCAGAGAGGCAAGAATGAACCACCCAAGGGGGCTTACAGTTGATGACAGTGGAAACATTTATGTTGCAGACACAATGAATATGGCAATCAGGAAGATAAGCAATGCCGGTAATTTCTATATTAGATTTGTTTAAGAATTGGTTTATTTATTTATGTTCAGCATATCATTATAAAGCAGATTTGCTTCCTCTTTCTTCATTGTTTCCTTCTGACAGATACTAGTGTAGTATATCCCAGTTATATTTGTATGTATAAATATACACATATATGCTTGTTCTCGCAAGAATCGTTACAGTAGTTTGTTATTTTAGTACCCACCACCATCAACATTATAAGATTTGTTTTCCAATAAAGTTAGGAGGAAGATGTTTAATTTTGATGCCATTGAAATTTCCGCTGTTAGGGGTTACAACAATAGCAGGAGGGAAATCGGGCCGTGGGGGAAGCCATGTGGATGGACCAAGTGAAGATGCAAAGTTTTCTGACGACTTTGATGTGGTTTACATTGGAAGCAGCTGCTCCTTGCTCGTCATAGACAGAGGAAATCGAGCAATCAGGGAGATCCAACTACATTTTGATGACTGTGCTTATCAATATGGAAGTGGTTTCCCCCTTGGTAACTTATTTTACCCTAATCTTTTCTCTTGAACGTTGCAAATAATAAATATGTAGAAATACATGGGTACTGATTTGCATCATTGCAGGGATTGCAATGCTTATTGGGGCTGGCTTCTTTGGTTATATGTTAGCATTGCTACAACGTAGAGTTGGTACAATTGTCTCTTCCCAAAATGTGAGTACTCAGTCTTTCCATCTATTTACTTTAGTGACATCTACTTCTGGGGTAGATGTTGGCTCTGTGTAGTTTGCGCCCGTCATTCTCGTAGGAATGTATGCGGACTAGGGATTTAAAATTGTGAAGTAGTATTGATACTTGAGAGAAAACTCTTTGTGCGCTACCTTCCTGACATTGCAACTTCCACGCATGGTTTCGGCCATTTAACATCAAAGATCAAGATTTGTAGTATCTTGTATGATAGCATGAAACATTCTCTCATACCTTTTATATTGCATTTTTGAAGGATCAAGAACCAATGAAGACAAGCATTCCTCCAAGTTCATACCAGAAGCCTCTGACATCAGTCAGGCCACCTTTGATTCCTGAAGATGAGCAGGAGAAGCAAGAAGAAGGCTTCTTAGGATCTCTTGGGAATCTTTTGGTCAATGCCGGGGCATGTGGTATGGAAATTCTGGGGGCTATATTTCCAGGTTTCAGGAAAAAGCATCTGAACTACCAATACCAAAGTCAGCAACAGAAGCACCCAAATTCCTGGCCTGTGCAAGATAGCTATGTGATACCAGATGAGGATGAGCCACCTTCCATTGAAACCCGAACTTCCACCCCTCGCAAAACCTACCCATTCATGGCCAAGGATGCAGAAACAATCCATCAGTTGCGGCAAAGTCGAGTTTTCTATAATGGGTGGGATAATCTTCAGCAACAACAGCAGCAGCAGCAGCAGCAGCAAAAACAACCGCAACAGCACTATCATCGGTACCAATCATCAACCCCAAATACTTTCTACGAGCAGAGTAGTGAGAATACCACTGAGGTTGTGTTTGGTGCAGTTCAGGAGCAGGATGGGAAGGGTGAAGCTGTGGTCATAAAGCCTATTGACTACGGAGCTCCCATGTTCAATCACCACAGTTTCCGCTCCCGAATCAATCCGAACGGCTATACCCATGGCTATTATTGATCATATACATAAGAGAGAAGCATAGTTTTGACCTTGTTATATTCTTAATATAAATCCTTAAAATTTAGGTTATAGGCAGTACCATATTCCTTGTAAGTTTTATGTGGAAGGTTTTCAGTTTTTTTGCAATGTGAGGTATCTCACTCTGGTCAAATATTGAGGACCTTCTGTTCACGAATATTTGCCCTCTAATATAATTCCTCTTCTTATTCAAGGAATGTTGTCTTTCTTTTTTAATATTTTTTGTTCGAGTGGGAGGGAAATCCAAATTTGGGTGTAGAAGCGTAGCACATTGCTTTAGCAAACTTGATTATGCTGATAAATGTGATATTCTTTTATGCTTTACTAAGTGCTTGTTTGAGGTGATTTCTGAAAGGGTCATAAATGCGATAAACAACAAAATTGTTTCCGACTAGTTTGCCAGAAAACTTGAAAGTGCTTTTAAGTCCGTAGAAATGCTTTTTAGGAGGAAGCAGATCCAGGTGCTTTTCATGTTTATGAAACACTTGGATTTTAATAAATTTTTTAACGTGTTTCTAATTAGAACACTCGGCTTTCCATGGACCAAGAAACACCGAAAATATCCTATACTCCAGAGCATCCTAGAATTTATGGAGATCAAACAGAGTTTCTCAAAATAGAAGCAAAGGACCTAAATGGTTGGTCGCACATAATGACTAACATGCCATAAGCCAGACTTATAACTGACAAAAACAGATTCAAAACATACACAAGCCTCTAAATATACATGAAACATGTCTTTCTTCAAGTTTTTTCACTTCGTCTCCTTTTAACTAAACCCGAATTACCGCCCAAAGCCCCATCCACCAGAAGAGTTTCTTTAGCTCCCTCCACAAATCCCACAATATTACTGTCCATCATACCCTCTATTCTTCCATGAGAGCCAGATAACACACCACTCCTCCCATCATTACCGTCTCCTTCCTTCATGCTACGCAGCTCCAGGCTTCCATCGAAACCCACCAATTCCTTAAGCTGATCCACATACTTGGAGGACGACGACTCTGTTATCTCAAAACAAATACTACTACCGTTATCAACATCGGAATCAAGCAAAGACACACACTCCTTAGGTGAAACCCAGGACTCCTCTACGTAGTTAATCCTAAACATAAGAGAAAGATGGGACGTGCCCAACAGATACAGCCGCCTCAACAGCGACGAAACAGGGGCTGAGCTAGCAGTTGCGCTTCTGACGGCGAAGCAAAGTGTCTGTACTAATTGCTTCCCCAGATTGATTCGGCAGCGCTTCCAGGCGAAGCAAAGTGTCTGTGACACTTGCTTCCCCAGATAGATTCGGCAGCGCTTCGATGTCGCGCGGGAGCCGAGCCGCTTGTCCTGTCTAACAAGTTCCAGTTAACAACATTAGACACATTGCGATAAAAGTTACGATCTTGAAATTCAAATCACCACAAACAAGCAATCAAACACTTACATTGCGTAAAATATAAGGCCGAATCACAATCCCAACAACAATTCCAAAAACACACGACAATCCGATACCCAAAATCCAGACCGAAACGGCACCAAGCTCTGCAAATTGCATAACATAATGATTGTATTGTTAAAATAAAACCAAATCCCCAAATGAACTACTGCAACAGCAAGAAAAAACTCACTGGACGAAGAAGTCCCGTAGCAATCCTCCGGCTTGAGACGAATCAACCGGACCAACTGATTCCCGCGATCAGAGACCAGCAGCATGCACTGATCAGCAGCAAAAGCCAGCTCAATATCCGGCGAAAACGTTGCGTTTTGAGCAGGGCCGTCCTCGCGCCCAGGCTTCTGCGAGTACCCTCCGGCAATCGTGCTCACACCTACACACGCAGCAGCAAAAAACAAAGAATTGAGTGAGTATTCACGATTATGCCACGCTAGTTAAACCCTAGAAAAAAGAGAGATTCTCAGGTCACCTGAAGCGCTTATCTTTCGGATGACGCCATTGCCCTTATCGGCGACGAAGACGATTCCTTTCGGACTCACGGCGAAGCTCCGGGGCTTCTTGAACCGGGCCGAACCCGACTCCCCATCCGAATATCCGTCGCCGTTGCCGGATAACCGTTTAATCACACTCTCTGAAACTTTACGACTCGTCGTTAAACGTAAACACATGGAAATTGGAAGCCGACAGTTTTACTTTTACTGTTTCGAACTTACCTTGGGATCCGGGCGTGGGAAATGGTACGGTGTAGACGGCACTACCGGAAGAGTCGAGGACGAGAAGATCGGACGATCCAGGGCGAGCAAGCACAGAGTGCGGGTTGACGCCGAGTTTGTGGCCGTCGATCGCCGTCGTGACGGTGTACCCGTCTTCAAGCACCACGTCGGCGGAGACTGAAACGGAAACACATGGAAATTGAGGGAGTGAAACGCAAATAAAAATACTTTCGTTTAATTTCGGAGCTTTTAGTTGAGAAATTACTGTTTTACCTTGAGGTGAGGCGAGGCTGAGGAGGAAGACGAAGAGAGCGGCGGCCGAGGACTGGCAGTGTAACGCCATTGATCGTGACAGAAGTGGCAGCGGAAACTTTGCCGAACTAGGTGGGTGAAGACTTCACCGTGAAGTAGAATGGGACATATAGAGGGCAACCGCTCATCCAGACCGTCGGATGATTAGGCCCGGATTCGCGCCACGTCACCCCAAGTTCCATAGTTATCGCGCCAATCAAATCCATTGAAAAGAAAGAACTATAATATATGCATATATAAATGAAAGGGGTAAATTACATTTTGCACCATCGTGATTTTGTGTCTGATAACAATTTCATCCATGTTTTCAAAATTTTAAATCTATCCTTTTAAATTTACAAATTGTTACAATATTGGCTTCTTTTTTGTTTAAGATTCATATTATAAGTAGTCGACGTGAAGAACTCAACTGCTGACTACCTAATGCACTCTTTCCTTCTCTTTATCAGGGTTTGAGACTAACAGTATAAGATAAATTTACATATACGAAGTTAAGAAGACAAGAGAGTATAAGAAAATATATAAAGTGCTTAAAGTTAATGAGAGACTTTACGTAAAACTGAGCGTAATATGATTCATATAGCAGATCTCACTTAATGAATGGGGATTATTGTTATTGTATTAGCAACCGAGAAATGTCCATCTACTGAATGCCAAGGGCGAGGGTGACCCATCCAACTCACAACAGCGCGTAACCCTATCGCTACTCGCAGACAATTGACGTGCGCAGTTTATAATATAAGTTCTTTTTCTTTTTCTTTTTTGGTGCACATTTTTATTAATTTTTTTATTTTCTGTTTTACAAAGAAAAAAAAAGGAGCATTTTCATGGTTAAAAAAAAGGAAAAAAAAAAGGGAGCATTTTCATGGTAAGTGGAAGGAAGAGACCCTGAAACAAGAGAGAAAAACTCGTCACAAAATACTCTCTCTCTCTCTCTCAGATCCGAATCTCTCTTCCTCTCTCTCTCTCTCTACACTTCGTCCCCAGATCTCTCAGATAACTTATTCGGATCCCGTATTCCGAATTCGGACTGTCCAATTTGCCGTCCGAATCAGTTGGTTGATCGCCTGCTGCTGCTAGGTTTGCCTGCCATTTGCGGATCCGATAGAGCTTTCCCGGAGCTTCAACCACGGACCCAATCATGAATCCCTTCTCGTCCGGAACACGCCTGAGGTAACAATCCACCAAACCCTTACTTATTTCCCAATTGTCAGATCACTTCTTGAATTTCAAATACGAATGTATTCATTCTTTAATTCTGTGAAATTCGGTTCGTTTTCGATGCTATTTTTCGAGATTCGGGAGGATTCGGCATCGCCGCTGGGTAATTGTGTAGTTAGGAGTCCATTGGAGCCGAAATTACTGGCTTACGATTCGGTTCTATGATCTATCAATTTTAGTAGGGTTGGTCCAACTAGCTGGGAGCTGCTTCTATTGCGAAATGCGTGTTGGGGTTCATTTCTCCATCAGGGGTGGTTAGTTTAAATTACCCAAGTAAATGTTGGAATGTGTGGAATTGTGCACTACGTAGCTAATTGCATTGTTCTTTGGGTGTGTAATCTTTTGCGGCATCATAGGCTGGTGTTTGCCTCTGTGGAAGGAGAATACCTGATCTTTAGTTCTTAGGAATTTCTCAGAAGGTGTAGAAGCGCCGGGTTTGTACTTGTGAAGATTCTTATTAGAAGGAGCAAAAATGTCGACAAGGTGATTGTCCAAGTTCGATTAGTGTAAACTCTATGTTAGGGAAGCATAGTTCTACTCTGCAGTTCCATTGGGATGTAGTATATTAAAGGGCGTTCGGCCTTGTCAAAGGGGGTAGGATCTTCTTGTGGAGTGGTCTATTTTGGCTTTCTGCCTTAGTACATAGATATGACTCATGAGTAAAACGATGCATGGGACATCATGGTTTTTGTATTTTGAGAAAATCTTGTAAATTTCAGAGCTCATCAAGTGCTAGAATTTTACCATTTTTTCATTAATACCACTTAGAAGTGTGAACCCTATTTTTATGTTGGAAGTAATACATTATTAGCAATGTGGTACCTCTTAACATCATCAGAGACTCATGAATCATGGTGTAGCTTGATAGAAGGATTCCATGGCACTCTGATGGTTCAAGTGCTTGAAGGGTGATCAGCTGCCACTAGGGAACTAATTACTGTTCTGAATTAGGTTTGCGATCCTAAAGCAATGTCAATAGTATTAGCTACGCAAGGTGGCACATATTAGCTGTTGAAATTTCAACGTGATCTTTGATAGATTCCAGAAAAAAATTGAACACTAAGTGAAATTGCGATGTCAGAGTTCTAACATATCTCAGATTCCACCTTATCTCTCTTTACTAAGAACTAGCTATTATGATATTATTTTCATTCAGAATAGTTCAGTAGAAAGCTTGAAAGAAATGAAAACTAATAGTCAGCTGAAATTAATGGCCTTTAGGTCCATGAAGGCACAATGTTGAAGTGTTTAAGTTACCTCTCATTCCTCTTAGAAACTGGGATTGGCTGGAAAATGAAGGGCCTGTTTGGTACTTTGCTTGAATCCAACTTTTTCAACTCAAAAACAATTTTCAAGTTTTGGGCCTTAAAAACTTGTTTGGTAGAACTATTTTCAAAAATTGAACTTAAGACTAACTAAAAAATATAGTTTATTCTCTAAAAACATAAAAAGTGAGTTTTTAGAGTTTTTAAACTTAAACTCACTCATTTCTTTTCTCTCCCTCCCCCCCTTCTCACTCCAAATCTCTCTCTCTTTTCTTCTTTCTCTCTCCTCTTTTTTTTTTTTTTTTTTACCTTTCTCGTCTCTCCTCCAATCCACTTCATTCTTTCGGTTCTTTCTCTCACTCATCTTCCTCTCTATCTCGTCCGATCCTCTCTCTTCTTTCTCTTTTCTTCAATCATCTCTTACTTTCTTTCCTCCTCTCTCCTCTTTCTACCTCTCCTGCGACCCCTCTTTTTAGATCTCTTTGTTTACTTTAAGTCGTAAGAATTAAAAATTTTAAATCGCAAACCAATCAAGTTTTTGAGTCTTAAGAAAATTGTTTTCAAGAAATATTCGTAAGAAATGATAAAAAATTTCAAATAGGATACCAAACAGACCCGAAGTGATTTCAAATATCCAAGTCTTGTAGAAGGAATTGCTTTCTGGATCTCACAACCTATATAGTTTCCAAATCGTAGAATTTCTTTTTCTACTTTTTAATCTATTTTCATGAAGTTTGTTAAAGGAACTTCATATTGTTTATGAATGATGTACCCAAAACAGTAAATACTAAATAGTTATCACCTTGTTAGGATATTTTCCTTAATGCAAGATGATTGACATGCATAAATGTTAACCTAATAACACGTGTAATATGTTATGTGGCACTTACTGTCCAAATGCAGGGACATGATTCGGGCTATACGTGCTTGCAAAACTGCGGCAGAGGAACGTGCTGTTGTAAGAAAAGAATGTGCTGCTATCCGTGCAGCTATAAACGAAAATGATCATGACTACAGGCATCGTAACCTTGCTAAGCTCATGTTTATCCACATGTTGGGTTATCCCACACATTTTGGTCAAATGGAGTGCCTGAAGTTGATTGCATCTGCTGGTTTTCCTGAGAAGAGAATAGGGTATCTTGGCCTCATGCTGCTTCTTGATGAAAGACAAGAAGTTCTGATGTTGGTCACAAACTCATTGAAACAGTATCCAACTCTTAAATGACTATTTCATTAGAAAAAGCATTTCCCCCTCTGACCTGCTTTTCCCCCCGCTTTAATATCAATGAATAAGTCGTCAAAGATACAGTACTCTCACAAGCACACAAGATAGAGTAAATTTGTATTTCCTAGTAGCAACCTTAACTTATATGCAGAGATCTCAATCACACAAACCAATATATTGTGGGACTTGCTCTTTGTGCTCTGGGAAATATTTGTTCAGCCGAAATGGCTCGTGATCTTGCACCAGAAGTGGAAAGGTTGCTGCAATTTCGAGATCCAAATATCCGGAAAAAGGTACTAATATACTTTCATGGATTCAGGCCAAGATTTTGTTGTTTTTGAAACTCGTGTATGGCATCATATGTTAACTTCACAAGATTGGAAATATGGAAGGGAGAAGGAATGGCCATAACTATTCTAACCCTTGAAATTAGTTTTACCATTCTGGAAAGTGTTGATAATGACAATCTTTGAGTTCCCTTTTTCATAAAATTTCTTGTATAAAAATTGTTTAGGTCATGGGCAGTAAACCGGAAACCATGTCATGGTCGCCTTATCAAATTATTTCATTACTAGATGCAAGAACTATATCATATGATTTAATCTTCAAGGTTCTTTCCTTGAACGATGCCAAGATTCTGCACCGTTTATTATGCACATGGCTGAATTTCTTACATATTGTTTTGTTCAGGAAGGAAACTAAATGTCCTGTTATGGATATCTGCTACATATTTAGTTAATGTCTAATATTAGTTCTTATGGTCTGCAAACACTTAAACTATCTGGTCATTGAGTTTCTGTGCAAGCCAGCTTTTTTGTTGTGATGGTCTGCTTTTGGAATTTGCTTTTACAAATTTTTAGTCCATCTCTTATGCACCTAAAATGCAACTGTCTGAAGCTGTACTAAATAAATATATGCAAGCTAGAATTTCTTATGCAGCAGAAGTTTGATCCCAAATTAGCCAACTCTAAATTTGTTGTACATATCATCTTTTTCTGGTGGCTACTCGTTCTTTTTGAAGGACAAAAACTAGTCAAAGTGTTGAAATTTGACATTTGGATCTTGTTTGGGAAAATTTACGCGTGTTTTTTTCCCTCAAATTGTGTGATAATTTCGCTTTTATCTTTTGTTTCTTTCCTTATGTTTCTTGTATCAATTATTTTTTTAATTTTTTTTTTTTTTATAGTTTGAGCTGACTACACTCCCGTCAAATGTAGGCAGCATTGTGCTCTATAAGGATTATAAGGAAAGTCCCTGAGCTGGCGGAAAATTTCATTAATCCTGCTGCCACCTTACTTAAAGAAAAGCATCATGGCGTTTTAATAACAGGGGTTCAACTTTGTACAGATCTTTGTAAAGTCAGTGAAGAAGCCCTTGAATATTTCAGAAAGGTAATTTGACTTTGGCCTATAATTGATCTTCTGTACAACTTAAAAGGATGTAAAATTCCTTGCAGAATTGGAGTTCTTATGCAATATGATTGTTGTAATTGGGATTACTATTGCAATGTTAATTAATAGTCTGTTTTTTATGCCTTCTTGTAAATTGTACAGTGTTCATATGGGAGACTATGCATACAACTAGAAAGATCTTTATCATGTTGATTCCTTGAGCAAGATAATTTAGCTTTACCATTCACCAGTTCTTATTGCGCCACAGTACTGATTCTACTTTCATGATTTTTGTAGCAGATTGAAATTTTGAGTGGTTAACTTTGGTTAATCTAGAACATATGAACTCTAGCACGTAGCAGTTATATGTTATGGATGCTCCTATAGGGAGTTGTGTATTATTTTAATTTGAATGTGTTGTTTTAAGGAACTTTTGAAAAATAACTGAAAATGTGAATTGTGTTGTTTTCTATTAACTTTTCCTAATTGTGAATGCAGAAATGTACCGAGGGATTGGTCAAAACACTAAAGGATGTAGTGAATAGTCCATATGCCCCTGAGTATGACATTGCTGGGATCACGGATCCTTTCCTACACATTAGATTGCTAAAGCTTTTACGTGTGTTGGGCCAAGGAGATGCAGATGCTAGTGAATGCATGAATGACATACTTGCCCAGGTAAGTTGCGACCAAGTTTATTTCATGTTATCTTTGCTATTAGCCATTGTAAACTATTAATCTTTATTTATTACTGCTGTAAAAATATTTCAACTTCAACAATACCTACAAAAGAAAATTTTCAACCTCACTTGTGTACATGATAACAAAGGATGAAAGGAAAGAAAGATAAAAAATAAGTCACAACTTGCATGTCATAAGCTACTTTTTCAATATTGAGTTCGGGCTGTGAGAACTGTGGAAAAACGATCACATATCTAGTCCATGTTTCGGCAACCATTAATCTTTTGTTATTAATGTTGTAAAATTATTTCAACTTCAACATTACCTACGAAAGAAAAAACTCCAGTGAGAATATTCCCAAAACTATTAGCTTCATTACCTTTGTGTTTCGTAATTCGAATTACTTTTTTTATTTTCTTTCTAAAGTTGATTGTTATTTTTTCCTAGGTGGCGACAAAAACTGAGTCAAACAAAAATGCAGGAAATGCAATCCTATATGAATGTGTTGAAACTATCATGAGCATTGAAGATAGTGGTGGCTTACGTGTGCTTGCCATCAATATCTTGGGAAGATTCTTATCAAATCGTGACAACAATATCAGGTCCTTTTATGATACTTTAACTCATGCAAATTTTATTCCAAACAGTAAGCGATTCAGCGTCAATATCTTGTGTTGAATTTTCCGAACTTTGGCAGTTGTTTAGACATTACATCTTAGTGCATTGTGGTTCTCAACTTGGTTTGTCCACTTAACTCTGAATTGCTAACTGTTTGGAATAAAATTGGACAAACCATTATTTAAGCTTTCTGATCATTTGACTTTATTATGTTCTTGCTCAGCTGTTTTCCTGTTTTGTTATTTCGTTGTAATTTTTTGGTCTTTTATTCCTTTCAGATATGTTGCATTAAATATGCTGATGAAGGCTATTACAGTTGATGCTCAAGCTGTGCAGAGGCATCGGGCAACTATCTTGGAATGTGTAAAGGTATACTGTTTGCTTATGTTTTGCGAGAATTAAGAAGGCCTCTTTTTCCATTAAATGTTGACTCAAATGCCTTGTTATTGAACTCTTCTTTAGGATTACATGTGCTAATGTACAACTAAAATCTTGTGACTTGAATGTTCTCTCAGGATTCAGATGCCTCAATTCGGAAAAGGGCCCTTGAGCTTGTTTATGTGCTTGTGAATGCGAGCAATGTGAAGCCTCTAACAAAAGAGCTAATTGACTATTTGGAAGTAAGTGATCAAGAATTCAAGGGAGATCTTACTGCAAAAATTTGCTCCATTGTTACAAAGTAAGATATGCACTTTATTCATATAAAAGAAAAACTTATGCAGTTTAAGTTTGGAATGGGTTTTTTCTTTTTAAATTTAGCGAAAGAGTTCATCGACTATTGGGGGGAAGGGTGGGGTTGTGATGCTGCCCCATATTGTTAGATTATTTTACAACGACAAGGTTCAGCATTTCATTGGATTTTTGTTTTAGCAATTATTGTTTAATGTACATTCACCTCTCACGATTTAGGTTTTCCCCCGAGAAGATTTGGTACATTGACCAGATGCTAAAGGTTCTCTCTGAGGTATAAATCCAAATGAAGTGTTGTCAGTGTTAATTAAGTTGCATTTGTGATGGTCTTCGATCTTGCACATGTTTTTGGCATGTTATACCTAATGTTTACTCGTTGAATTTCTCCATTTACTTGATGGTTATTTCTACTTTTATTTCTTTAAAATCCTGAACTGGGAATTTGTTTCAAAGAAGTACTGATCTTTATGTTGTGCTTAGTAGGCTGGAAATTTTGTAAAAGATGAAGTATGGCACGCGCTTATTGTTGTGGTTAGCAATGCTTCTGATCTCCATGGATATACAGTTAGGGCGTTATACCGAGCATTCCAATTATCAGCTGAACAGGTGATCATTGTCTTACTTTGATAGGATTAATTCTCAATTGGGTGGTGCTATCCACACGTCCCTTTTTACCTTCCACACACACCTCTCAACTTTTGGCCGTCAGATCAAATGAATTAAAGAGGATCAAAGGATAGAAATTAACATGGGTGTGTGGGAGGTAAAAAGAGGTGTGGATAACACCACCCTTTAAAATCCCTATTATCTCGAGTATCCAGATGCATGTCATTGGTGTTTTAAGTATAATATTTTACACAGGAAAGTCTTGTTCGAGTAGCAATTTGGTGCATTGGAGAATATGGTGACATGTTGGTTAACAATGTTGGCATGCTCGATATAGAGGACCCAATGACAGTGAGTGCGCCCTCTCCATGTGTTTCATTCATCTCACCTTTCTGCGGTCATCTTTTATTTGTATAAAGTTCATGCAGCATCTGCATTTAGCAATTGTTATATATTTTAACATGAAAAGCATAAAGAATCTGTGCATGCCCTCGTATGCTCAATATATGAGCTCTTAGTAGCCAGGCCGTCTTTTATTTATTGAAAACTTTTCTGAGGTCATCTTTCTTGCATTAGCATACAATTAATAAAAGACTGCACTGTTGTAATATGTTGAAACAGTGATTCAAGATCTGTGATTATATGAATGCCTTTTCTACAAAGTGTTTGTTGATCTTTTCAAGACTAGAAGATTAAACTATCTACATTAGCCATTTTCTGATTTGAAATGATGGCATAGTTAAACACTTCATATTTGATTGAAATCTCAAATTTTTAGCTGGTAGCAAAAGTTGGTAGGGAATTGTGTCTTGTTAGTTTGCATCCTTTTATGTTTTCTTCCACAGTTTCCTGACAAATTTATTTATTTGTTAACAGGTAACAGAGTCTGACGCTGTGGATGTTATAGAGGTTGCAATTAAGCACCATACCTCGGATCTGACTACCAAAGCAATGGGTTTAATTGCTCTGTTGAAGCTATCTTCACGTTTCCCATCTTGTTCAGAGTATGTTTTTTTTTTCTTGTAAAAAAATTCTGTTCAATTGTTTATGAATTTTTCCCAAATAATGTGACATGGCGTTAAATGTATTAATCTTAGTTTTCTCTTATGACACAAAGCATGATTGTTATCTGAATGACTTATGTAGGAGGATCAAGGATATAGTTGTTCAATACAAAGGAAGCCTTGTCCTCGAATTGCAGCAAAGATCCCTTGAATTGAACTCTATTATTGCGAAGCATCAGAACATTAGGTATCCTGGTTTAAGAAGTTAAAACTATCGTTTGAACAGAGTAATCCATGTTAAAACTATTTTCTCACCATGCACCAGTAGCATTTTCATTAAACATGAAAGCTGACAACGTGTTTGTGCAGATCTACACTGGTTGAACGGATGCCAGTTTTGGATGAGGCAACTTTCATTGGAAAGAAGGCTGGTTCAATGCAATCTACTGTTTCTTCTCCTTCTGATGCTTCAATCAATCTACCAAATGGAGTTGCCAAACCTTCTGCAGCTCCTCTTGTGGATCTACTTGATCTAGGTTCGGATGATGTGCCAGCCCCTAGCTCCTCTGGTGGTGATTTGCTTCATGATCTTCTTGGTGTTGATTTGGCACCAGCTTCGAAACAATCTGGTTAGTCTGGGAAAGATTATGTCACTTTATTATGTAACTTTATGGCCAGAAGTACTTAACTGAACCACTATCCTGATTCATCGTCATTACACGTGGTTTATCTTATATTATGTTTAGCCAAAATGTTAGCAAGTGGTAAAAACATAAAAGGATGTAACACAGTTGAAGCATAAGTAAAGACTTTATTTAAATCAGACATAATATCCCCTAACTAGTTACTTTATTTTTGGGCATTGTAGTGCATTGAAACTTAATTCTACCAAACCTCTCTCTGGTCCGTTCTTGTCTCTGAAATTTTGGTTTAGTTCTATGAATGGTGCAAGAGAAAATTAAACTTATGAAGGATAATGCTTCCCAGCAACCCATAATTAACTGTAATATTCTTCGTCGTAAATTGAATCTGTTTCTTGTTGTGGTGATATCAGGAAGAATTTATATAGGGGTCTCAAATTGTTTTGGTGTTGCATTATACATATACCTATAGACAAAAGCGAAAGAAGAATTAAGTGTTTGCATTATGTCTCTATTCTCAAATCTCAATCCGTGTAAATTTATTCTCTTAGGTGTAAATCATTCTCCAAATAATGGCACCGATGTTCTACTGGATCTCTTGTCTATTGGTTCGCCTACGCCAAGCAGCTCATCTCTACCAGATATGTTATCTTCCAGTGAAGGAAACAAAACACCTGTTTCGCCATTAGGACTGACATTTCCATCTTCAAATTCAACACAAGCCACTTCTGCTGTGGGAGCTGCCCCTGTGATTGATTTGTTGGACGGCTTTGCTGCCAGCACCCCGAAACATGGTAAAGTTTGATAAACCTTGAGAAATTATTTTGCAGATATCATTGGGTTTATTTCGTCATATCTTTTTCTTTTTCTTTTTTCAAATAAACAGAAAACAATGGCACAGCTTATCCATCTGTAGTGGCATTTGAGAGCAGCAACTTGAAGATGGTTTTCAACTTCTCAAAGCAGCCTGGAAATCCACAAACAACAGTGATCGAGGCTACATTCACGAATTTGTCCACTAATGTCTATACAGATTTTATTTTTCAGGCAGCTGTTCCAAAGGTGATTTTGGTTACTTATATGTACAGTGTTTATTGTTCTTTCTTTTTTGTCTGTTTTCCAATGGGGTTCCCCACTCTCTGGTAGTTTAGGTGCAAAGTTGAATGTCTCTTCTAGAATTCACAGAACTCAACAACTTGAACCTTTCCTTGGTATCCGGTTAATGAAAAAAGAGAAAACTTGCTTGCGCTAGTAGATTCAGTCATGAGTGAAGCCCGAGTGGTCCTGTATAGATTCCCACATCGTACTCACAAAATTACATAGTGCTTTGTTATTGTATTCCTCTAATGGTATGGTGACCACTGAAAATTTGCCCACGATTTTTAGTTGAAAACTTGGATGTTCTTGTGGATTCAGTTTCTTTGTTGTTAATTTCAACTTGCTGTTCTGATTTTTTCTATGTGCTTCCAATCTGCAGTTTCTTCAATTGCACTTGGAACCAGCAAGTGGCAATACTCTGCCCGCAAGTGATAAAGGGTCCATCACACAAACTTTGAGAGTTACCAACAGCCAACATGGAAAGGTATGAATCTCGGCTGTATAAATGCTTAGTTTATGTTCTGAACTTGACTGCTGCATGTCAAAAAGCGAAAGCATATCATTTCGTTTTAATTATTCCCGTCCTTTGAGAGTTACCAGTGATAACAAAATTTCCTTGTTAAGTAATTATTGTTTTTACTTTGTTCCGTCCATTCCCCTTCTTTTCCTCGTCTTGCATTATGAGATGCATATACCCGATAGAGCCAGTCATCCGTAGGAGCTGGAGCATGGATAGAGCTAATGTTTTATTTCTTTTAAGCTTGATCCACATCTTCGCCTTTGTCGTTTCCCTTTCCCCTTCAACTTTTGGTGGATATTGTGGATAGTTAAGAAAATTCACATCCTTTTCAGAAATCGCTTGTCATGCGCATACGGATAGCTTACAAGATGAACAACAAAGATGTCTTGGAGGAAGGTCAAATCAACAAATTTCCTCCCGGTTTATGAGGTTGAGTAGTTTGCATAGATGGTAAAGACAGAGATTCAAACGGACCGTGATGTCAGTGCAGTATTTTTCTCTTTTTCATTTGCTCAGTTTGGGGTGGCATGTTATGTGGCTGTTGGGAACGATTTTTCTTCGGAGCGGGGTTTTATCGAGGGGCTCGGTACCTTCCCCGTTCCCATCCCTCGTAGGAGGTTTTATGTACATTATTACAAATTATTCCTGTACGAAATTGTGGGAATTAAATTTTGCTTTCGATGCACGAGAGGAGGATATAATGTCGAGATCTTGAGGTGCTCTTCTTACATTTTTTTTAGCTTGGATTTGCTCTCGATTAACGTTATTGTTTGAGATCATGGTTGTTTTTGAGCAACCAAATCAGTTTATATATATTCGATTTAAATGTAACGATTTTCATTAAATGAAGGCTTATTTTGTTTGTTGGTTTTTTTTTTTTTTTTTCCTGTTGTGCTCCATTTGTTAATTTAATCCGTTTATTTCATTTATATTTAAATTGTCATGGGAAATAATTAGTTTCTTTTTATGTTTTCGTATTTTTCTCCTCACCCTTTTTGTCTCTAACCTGTGGGTCCAATTGTTGGCCCAAATAAAATGCCCAATTGTTGGGTTGTTGTATTTCTAATTAGGTAGTGAAGTCATGGTTACATGAGACGGTGACATTGAAGAATCGTTTTGAAAGTGTTTTGAAAATGATTAGAAGCATTTTTAGTGAAGATGTTTTTTAAACAATTTTTAATAAAAATTCAAGTGAATCATGAAAATGTATTTTAAACGTTTTCTACAAGAAGTACATATCTGGTGCTTTTTATGAAATCGAAAATCAATTTCATGAAAACCGTTTTTAGTCATTTTATAAGGCCATCTCCAACCAAGGGCTGGTTAGAGGGCTCGTTTTAGCCCTCTAGCCCTCCAGCCCCCCAAGATACTAATATTTTAATGAACTAGTAGTATATCTATAAATGAGTACATGAGGCACTATAGAATGATATGTTCTTGTACCACAAACAAGTACCTACAACAGGATCTTGTTGCACATCTTTGGGCCAAAAGAAGCATGGAGTAGGTGTTTAAGTTTTATGTTGTTAAAAGTTTTTAAAAATATTGTTTAAGTTTCATGTTGTTAAATGTTTTTTTTTATGTTGTATAATTTGTATGTTGGTTAATGTTATTTAATGTTGTTTCATATTGTTTAATGTTGTTTCATGTTACTTAGTTTAATTTAATGTTGTATAATGGCTTAGAAAGTTATAGGAAGAAATATATAATTTTAAAAAAAATACGAAACAAATTTTGTGAAATATAAGTTATAGGAAAAAAAATAGAATTTAAAATAAAATGAAACAAATTTTGTGAAATAGAAGTTATAGGAAAAAATGGAATTTAAAAAAAATATATGAAACAAATTTTGTAAAATAAAAGTTATAGAAAAAAATAGAATTTAAAAAAAATATGAAAAATAGAAGTTATAGGAAAAAATTTGTAAATAAAAAATAATAATAAAACTGTAAAAAAAATTCAAATGCAACGGTTAGCTGACATCAGCTAGCCGTTGCATTTGAATTTTAGCTTAAGGATTCCTTCGGTTATAACCGACAAGAATAATAATTTTTCTGGCCAACCCGGGGTTGGCTGGCTGGCTGAATGTAGCCAGCCCTCCAACCCTTTCAGATTTCGTGGAGTCCTCTCAGATTCCACAAGCCCTCTGGCCTAGCCCTCGATTGGAGACGGTTTTCGGACTATTTTCGGCCTTCTGGCCTTCTAGACCTTTCGGTTGGAGATGACCTAAACACTTCCAAACGAGGCCTAAAGCACTTTTTGGTTAAAGATGCTTCTAACTATGTTTGTGACAACTAGTTATTATTAGTTGCCCAAGTCGTCTCATTGGTTAAGATAATGCTATGGAGATCAAATTTTTAGACCAAATTTGTTAAATCATGTGATGTGGTTGTTGACGATTGGATTATTACTTAAGTATTTATTAACGTGTTTATATCTTATTAATGATGTATCACATAATTTACAAATTTAGTCTATCTAATATTTTCCCATTTTTTAATCTAAAAATCATCGTAATCTTAACCTTTTAATACCTATAATCAAACACATGAAACGGCCTTGGATTCTCCCAATTCGCCACAAATGTTAATCACCACCTATTAACAATATAGGTGACATTAGAGAGATCAAAATTTTAGATCATCTTTTGTAGACAACATAAGTGACAGTTGATTTTTGAACTCCTTTAAATTATTAAAAAATAAGTTCAACCATTATCCGTCACATCATATAGTGTACAAAAAAAAAATGATCTAAAAAAAGAGAGGATCATCGCTGGATCCTCTTTGTGAGGATCCCAGGGATCCTCCAATCACATCCGTTCATGTACATCGTGCGACCAATTTGCGTCAGGTACTATTTATATTCAATTTTAAATAAAAAAATTACAATAATTTATGACCGTATAATGTACGATAAACGAATGTAATTTGACAATCTCTAGAATCTTCACAAAGATGATCCGACGAGAATCATCGCTCATCTAAAAATTTGATGTTCCTAGCACTTTCCTAGCGAGGTTCAACTGTTGATTTCTGTTGGCTTTGTTTTGATTTGTATCTTGTCGAGTTGCACCGACCAGACCATCATTCAAATTCTTTTTCTTTGTACATCATTTGGTGGTGGCATCGGGGCTACAAAATAATCATCCCTAACCAATCCAACTTCACATCTCGTGGTCCCTCTTACATCAAGTGATCGAATATTCAAGATTATTCTAATTTATCATAGATCTAAACTTAAATGTAAAAAAACAGACGCACTGCATAATACAAATTAAACTTGAAACAAAACTCATCTCATCTAAATTCGTAGGTACGTTTTAAATTTTTAAATGTTACAACACTTTCCTAGAGCAGTCACATTATTACATTAATAGAAATGCATGTAAAATTATTAGAATCAGTCGCATCTCTAATTAATTCATACTCACAAAACACAAAAAACAAAAACGATCAGAATTAACTCACGAGCAATTGTGAACTCATCCTAAGGCTGCTCTTATATATTATGTGTTTATGACCCCACACTCCACTTGCTCTTGTTAACGTTTCAATTCTAGCAGCAGGCACACCCTCATCGATCATAAAAACCACGAGTCCCTCTCTCATGAGAGATTTTTTATTGTACTGAAAACACGATTTAATATACCAAATATGATAATATAAGTGATTTGATACTTGAGAAATAAACATTCTAATATCTTATATTATGATACTTGATTTACTAGGACCGTATTTCAAACATATTGAATCATGTACTTCCTAGGAAAGGGACTGTGACATGACTCCCCTCGATTTCCTACGCACAAGTATGCATGTGCAAAGGTTTCTGTTTCCTTTATGCTTTTCTCTTTTTCTTTTTCTGTGTATAAAGACATCGCATGGTTTGATGAGATCTCATACTTTCGAAGAAAGGACTGTTTCAAATGCTGTGGAACTTGGAAGGTAAGGTTTCACATTTTTACAACGCATTATCAACCTAACGAGAAAGATTTGGCTGTCATCGGAATATATCCCTTCCACTCGTCATGCACATAACGAGAGGATATATTCCTGGTTCTCATGTGACGAGTGCTATAAGAAGACGGTATTTTATTCCCATTCGTATGCAAGAATCCCTAACCTAACATGTGAACTGAAATGAACCGAAGCATTGGCTCTCCAAGCATAAAGTTTAAGGTAAAGTAAAAGCATTTCTCAAAGTCACACGTCTGAATCGAATTTTACTGAAAAGATGAAGTGCTTCTGCAGCATCACGGCAGGAAAGACATGGAAATTTCTGGGAGAAAAGCAAAAGCCAAAACCTCTTTTTTGGAAAAACAAAAACAAAAAAATGTAAAAAAAATAGATATCATTGATATATTGAGAAGGAAAATACATATCAGAGTGTAATATTTCATCATGTACCCTGAGATCTATCACTCCATGGCAAACCCACAGTAAGAGAGGAATTACCCACATGGCCCACATGGGTTTCTGCAGAACTTGGAAATTTACCCTTCTTAGGCCACATCCAAATCTTGGATACAGAAAAGCTATCACCTTTACTTACACTGTTAATTTTCTTCCCCTCAGCATCTCCACCACCAACACTGTAATTACTAGAATTCCCATTGTGTCCCACTCTCCCTCTCACAAGCCTCACACTCTCACCTGCCCTTTTTGGCCTCAAAGCCACCTGCAGCTCCAAATCTGCCACCACATATTGGTACGATCCCATTGAGTAACATCTCCTTGCATCCAAATTGCTTCTGCTGGTTTCTCCCTCTACTCTCTCTCCTCCGCCGCCGCCACCACCAACTCCCTCCTCGTTTGTGCTTCTAAATTTCCCAAGTCTCACAGAAAACACCATCTCACCCGCGATCTCATTATCTGCAGACTTTTGACCGGCAAGAACCCCACTTCCTCCATTCCCAAAAGAACCACCTTCTTCCATCAGATCACCAAAATCGAAAACCGGGTTTTCGATAGCAATACCTGGAGTGTAGAGGGTCCCTCTACAAAGAGGGCAAGTCGAATTAGACAACAACCATGTGTCAATGCAATCAATGTGAAAAGCATGACTGCAAATTGGGAGCAATCTCAGCCGATCCTTCTCACAAAACTCACACAGACAAACTGGACAATCAAATGGTTCTTTCAGACCCTTAATCTCTTTGTAAAGGAACACAGGAAGAGCATCAATGAAAGCTTGATCCAAGCCGGAATCGTGGAGATGGAAGAGCTGCTGCAATTGTCTCTGGAAAACTTCAGAGCCAGACATTTCTGGGTATCTATTGGATCCAGATATGGATGAAGATCTATGCTTTGTGAGAAATCTAACAAGCAGGTGGAGGATTCCGGATACAAAAAATATAACAGCTAGAACAATTATGATAAATAGAACTGATGGGGCAAGTTTACCCCCAGAGGATGATGACGGTGAAGAGGAAAGCAAACTTCTTTGCCTGAATTGAGCTTGATTCCAAGACATTTCAGGGTAGTGGCACACTAAATTCACCATCAAATTGTAGTATTTTCTCAGAAACCAAACACCCTACAACTTTCAAGTTCCAACCTTTTTTTTTTTTTTTAGTTAATACCAAGAAAATCAGATTCCTTGCTTGTGTTCAGATCAAACCCAACTCATACTTTTCAGTAAACAACAGAACAAGCAACAGGCTCATTATTTTTTGTAATCCCAATAAACCCAATGCAGATTTAGTCAACAATGTGCAGAAAAATGTAAACTTTGACCCAATTCAGAAGCCTACCAACTGCCACTGGTTCTAGAAACACCACCACCTCCGTGTTTTCTGAACTTTCAGTTCAGAAATGCAACTAAACACTTTTGTTGAAGTTGAAGAATGTAAAAAGAGAAGTCAGGAGCAGTCCAGTTTGCAGTGAACCTACCTGAAAACTGGAAAATCTGCCATTAATTCGACATGTGCTTCTTGTCTTGGACTTGGACAGTGTTGCAGGTGATGAGAAATAAAAAAACCCTAAATAATTATGATTTGGGCGGTACTCATTTAGATTTGAGGTGGGGTTTTCCTTTAATTTATCTTGGAAAGTAGTGTGGTTAGCTGCAACAAAAAGAGCAAGTCCGAGGGTAAATTTGTCATTTTGGAATGCAAGGACAGAGACCTCAGACGTGTGCACATGAAGGACCAAGTTTTGGGAAAAGGATTATGGGATCCGGGAGATCTGTGATCATGTCTGTTTATCATATATCTCGAGCAGTTAGAAATTATTTCAAATTTAAAATTAACTATAAATAGTACTTAACAAAAAGAATACATAATATATAATAAACAGATACGATTACAAAATCTCCTGAATCCCAGGTAAAAAGATCTGGCGAGAATCCTTTTCCCAAGTTTTAGTGAATTTGTCACAATCTTTAGATTTTTGCCAGCTTTCTGCTACATTATGCAGGATTTTGTTGCAACTTTACTGTGCAAGTTTGGCAGCTCTCGTTTGGCTTTTACGAAAGAGAAAGACAAGACTCCTGGATTGAGGAATCTTTCCTTAAAACACATCACGGCTTATTTATAAAACTTTGCGGTTATAATCGGAATCGTTTATGTTATATATCATTATGTAAAGACAATACCTACAAAATTATACTTGTGATCGGTTGGCTTTTTCGAAGGGGATGCGTTACTTGTGATGACAGCTCTTCAACAGGATCACTCCGTTCAGAAATATTCTAAATGATATTTGCTTGATGATTATTGCATTGCCCTAATGGAAAGTTGGTTTTAGCGGTAGGGAAACGAATAAAGTGGCACACAGATTAACACGAATGAGTCTGAGTTGTGATAATCATATTCTTTGGTTTGAAGAACCTCCTGATATAATTGTGGATCTTCTCTTTGAGGATAGTAATTCCTAATTTGTTTGGTGCGGGACACTCTTTTTCCTTTCGACCACGTTGAAATTCCCGACAAGGTTTTATCGAGGCCCACTGTATGCACCCAATCCTCATTGGTTGTACGTATTTCTATCATTAAGGAATATCGTACATTTTCTAAAAAATACCTACACAAGAATCATTTTGACACCGAACTGTATAAAAACAAAAAGACGGATTCGGTAAAAGCATTATAATTCGTCTAACTATTTGCTATAATTGATTGACCAAACGATTTTAGTTTTAATTGATTTTTATAGAGATAATCTTTATAGATTAATTTATAATATGAACAATTTTGATTACAAATACGAAAATTTGTGAATGAACTACGAAGTATTTTGAAGAACTCTTTTTAAAGAGTGAAGCTCTTCTCTTTATTAAAAACTAGTAGATGAGCACACACTCTATGTGTGTGAACAATTTCATTTTAGTTTTTGTTATTGATTAAGGAGTGTGATTAGTTTTAAAATTTTTAAAAAGAGTATGGGATAATGATGATGAGACAATTTTTCGTAATAAGTGTATATTTTTTCTTAATATTACATAATTACTATTTTGTCATAGGAAAAATAGGTATATGATTGTCATTTTGTCAAAAGGGACAAAATTAAAGCCTCTTCAACCGTCCACCTCCTTCCACGTTCTCCTCAAGTGCAACCGCTTTAGTTCATTCAAATTATCCAAAAAATATCATGATTTCACTTACCGCTTTAGTTCATTCAAACTATCAAAAAACCATCATGATTTCACTTACGTGTATAAAAAATGATGGTGGGACAATTTCTCTTAATAAGTGCAAATTTTTAATCTTATGTAAATATTTTGATACAAAATTACTATTTTACCCTTCTTATGTAAATATTGTGTATCAAAAGTGAGGGCAAAATAGGAAAAAGGAGAAAAAGTTCAAATGATACAAAATTACTATTTTTCCCTCCTCATGTCAACATTGTGTATTAAAAAATGAGGGCAAAATTGGAAAAAAAAGGGGCAAAAAGTTGACAAGCTCTCCTCTTAATAGAATACTAGCATATGGGCACACAAAGTGTGTGAGAAAATTTTTTATTTTTTGTTTTTGAAATAGAAGGAGAGAGGAAGAGAATGATAGAGAATGTGGAAGTGGGAAGGTTTTTTTTTAATAAATTAGAGATATGTTATGATTACATGTAAGTGAGGCTTTGAAAAAAAAACAACAAAATTTGGTTTTGTGAAATTACATTTCTGTCCCATATTTCTTATTCATGTTCTGTTTTAATTAGAGGGTTAAACTGATAATTTCATAGAATTTTAGTTGACAATGAGTATTTTACTAATTAGTAGAGATATAATATAATAGATGAAAAGGATGGCTTTTACCAACCATCGTGATTGGATGGTGCCCGTTTCTTTGTGGGTCCGCAAATATTTGGTCCATGGACTTTTAGTAGTCCAATGTGAGGACCTTGCAAGTTGAAATGGGGCACAAAAGCCCAATTATTAAATGCACGTGCCTAAAAGGCTAAACCCAATCTATTTTTTGTTGTTATTTTTTTATATTTTTGGTTTTTACACCATTAAAGTTGGTTTATGTATTATTTAATTTAAATAAATTTGTGTCAAGCTCTTCATTCACAAAAGTAGAACGAAAGTTATATTTGTTGCTATTTAAGTTTATACTTCAATTATGACGAGTATACAATAATTGGTATCGTTCTGATTTTCGGCTTCCTTGCATGTTAAAACACGTAAAGAAAAAAGACATCGGTGGATGACAGATTAAATTTTGTAACTAAACAACCAAATATCAGATCAACCACAGAGAAGTAGTTGATAACTTTTTTCAGTTTCAAATAAGTAAAATCATGCATCTAACAAATCAGTGCTACCAGAGGCCATAGCGATGGACATGGTGGCTGATTAATATGTCTCCAAAACTGAAGGGATAAGAACAAGCAGAGAAGCCAGTTGTTGCAACACTTATTAAAATGGGTGTGTGGTAAGTCAAAGGTTCTCTTATATTCCAACAGGCTCCATCCTCTTCAGTTATAGGCACATTGGGACCAAGGTGTTCCAGGAACACCCAGAGACCTATAAATAAGCATGTGAAGGTCTTTTGGGAATCTTCTAAATGTTTTATAGGGTCTTTTTTGTGCCTATTAAGTGTCAATTAGTGTAAGGCAAGGGCAAAAGCATGTAAGTTGCCCTTGCTATTCACTCTAAACAATACTTATCTTTGTGCAACTCCACCCGTTTGAAGAGGGCAAGGGCAAGTAAGTATTTTTTATTTTTTAGGTTTTGAAAGTAAAACAATTGTAGCAAGTGGTCCTCCACCACTTGCCCTTGATTTTGTGGACTACTGGAGGAGTTTTTTGAGGTTGAGGGTAACATTGTTGCCTTTATCCTTGCTTTTCACCAATTAGCGGAGATGCTCTACATGTTTGATGTAATTTCTATTAGGTATATCTCAGTAGGTTGCGTCGACAACACTCGATAAATGCTCTTGATAGCACTCATTAGATTGCTTCAACAAATGTTGTATGTTGCCATCTACGCAACATGTTTCATCTAAAGACAACAAGCCTATCAAGTGTTCGACAAAGAAAGAGAAAGATGGAGAGGCCTTGGTTATTTTCAGTTTGAAAATTTTATTTATTAAAATAATTTATGTTGAGTTTATTTTATTTTCCATGTCACTACCACGTCATTTATGAGCACAATTATTTTAATTTTTAATTAGGACTTTAGATATAATTATATCAAGAGTTAGTTAAGAGTGTAAAAAGTGTTTGTCAAAACATTTTTCCCGATCCTAACCCATGCATTTGAGTGCTTAATGATATCTCATAGTAAATGTAGAGAGATATAGAGAGACTCAAATAGTTCCATGCACCTTCACGGATGAAATGACAGTCTTTAAGTATGACTCACACCACTACATGATATTAACAACTCACTTGTATTATTCTACTTATAACGATTCACTTGTATTCATGCATTAGTAAAATGACGTGCTGATTTGGCCATTGCACCGAAAAATTTCTCGATGTGGACCCCAGCCAATTATTAGAATCATGTAAAGCTCAAGCGTGGCATGGTCTTTGGTTAACCGAAATATGAAGTCGTTGCTACTGTGTATCTGAAAAATGAATGAATCAGTTCAGGACACATATGGCTGGAAATTAATGATGAAGCTTGTGACGATGGTAGGCCATGGAATACCACGTTCTTTGGTCTGGCATTTGTATCTTTTATGCCAAATACTTGCTAGCCAGTAAAAACCATGAAACTGAGTACTTTAAGTGATGAACTGTAACTAGTTTTTTTTCCTTTTCACGTTAAGTTACTTTTGTTACACAATTTATGTAGAACATGTGTTCTTACATGTAGAGTTTGGATACACACCAAACTGGGTAGAAGTAAATTGCTCCTTACAGACAATCTTGGCCACTTTAGGAATGTTGCATTTTCAAACCTCACAGACTTTAAATTAATCTGCTTCAGTTAAAAGTAGATGCGGATTACGCTAGTTGGGTACTACAGTGTGTTCGACTCTTTGTATTCAAGCTCGAATTTTCCATTCCAATAAATTTCTTTAATTTAGAACATTGCGCTTTAATAGAAAATAATGGGGATTGGGCACATTTACTTTTCACATGCCACTTGCTGAAATGATTTGAGTTAGTATATATCGTGGATATTTGATCATTGTGTCGTCAATTATTGACAGCTAACTTGTTGGTATCCAATAGTTAAATCACTGATATTTAATTTTAATCAATTCAACAATTAAGATTTAATTTTCGATCATTTCAACTGATGTCCTCAAAAGTAACTGACTTTATGGAAACCAAGTTAGGAATTAATGTAGGAATTGTGGTGGCAGGTATTACAACCAAAATAGAGACATTAACTTCCCAACTGCTTTAGAAGTTTCTTTCATAAGATTCATAAATATATGGTGTTGGGTACGTTTACTCTTCTAAGTGACTTGTTGACCAGGGAACAAAAATTAGCCTCAAAATCTATCTATCTTTTTGTGTTTTAGCCTCAAACATGTTGTCCAGGTTAGCCAATCTAAGTAGATAAAATAAAATCTTATATATTGCACTAAATTTTCACTTAGACAAGCAGTTAAAACTCAAAGGCCCATCGAATTCCACTCAAAAATTGCTCAAACTCTTCATAGTAGCAACGACAGAATGCTACCAAAAAGATAAAAATAAACATTCCAAAATCTATAAAATGTGCAGTATAATTAAGGTTCACATTTCACGCATTAACGTGGGGTTTCAATCTACTGAAGAATTCAACTCGGATTCAGTCAGCCTTATTCGCCGTGGATACAGATTACCTGTGCTAATACTTATTAATCTGCAGCAGATTATCTGTGGCTTCCTCTTTCGAGGGATCAGATGTACGATACCTATGGCGTTGAGATGATAAAAGCCAGCATTGTACTGTGAACTGTAGAAATCTGTGGCTTTTGTCGATTTTTCTAGAGATTACATAGTAATTAAGCTGAGATGAGATAATTATAGTCCTCTCCTCCCTTGATTAGGAGCTTATATATGTCCTAAATGTTGATTGAAATGGCTTAAATTTACAACCAGTAGCATTGCGTGCAGGGAAATATATGTTAAATTTGAAGAGGTGGATCAGTTCATGGTGATTAGGATAAAGTCTCAGGCTCTTAAAAAAGAAAACCCTAGAAATATTACAAGCTGCAGCCAGCAGTGGAAGAGAAGAAACACAATTCGATGATTATATAGAAAAATATCCTACTTAAAAAAACCAAGAAATTATATGGAACCAAATGGCATCAAGGCCATACATATATATATAGCAGGCCCGGTGGAAATTAATATAATTAAGTGAAAGAACATACATTTAATTACCATCATACATAATTTAATAAACTGATTAAGATCGAAATGCATGGCATCACAATTCACAAGTAGACGCATCTCATAGCTTGTAAATCTTGGAAAGCGCTTGCAAAACATTAACCTGCAACCTCAGCTGGAGTATATAATCTGCGGTCTGAAGAAAAAGCCGGTCCGCCTTCAACCCTCTCCCTCCTGGAATCAACATTTGCAGCTTCTTGACCTTCACCTGCACCGTCGACCTGCCTCCTCCACTGCGGCCCCTCGCCACCTGCCTCCGCCTCTGCCTCCTCCTCATCTTCATCGTCTTCATCTTAGATGAAAAAGAAGAAGAAGAAGAATAGCCTCTCAGGCCATGAAAATTATTCAAAGAATAATTATTCATATTATATGGTGTTTTCCAAGGTTTGCTAGCTAGTACAAATAATGTAACACAAAGGCAAAGGCAGTACAAAAATTGCCAAAAAACCAGAGAAAGAATGATTTGTTGAAAGTTTGGTTCTAAAATTGAGAGAGATGATGAATGGTGGGAGGGCTAGGCTAATGCAGTGCTCTATAAATGAAGGCAAAACTACTAAACAGGACGACGGGCCATGTGAGCCGAGCCATTCATGTTTGTGTTTGTAATTTGGCTTTTTGGACTTGTATGGGCTGGGGACACCCTTGAATTTTCTCTCACGAGCACAATTTTGATGTCGTTTTTGCATATGGGGCATCCCCTATGGACCCCTTTAGCCTTCACCTTCAAAAAGACTCATGCACGTGTTTGCCAACTCTCTAGGTTTTGAGTATGATTGTTACACCGCTACATGTGAATTATATATATACAAGGATTTTTATAGTGGTTTATATTCTATTTTTAATTGCATCAAGAATGTTTGTTAAAAAACCTTGCACATATATACATTGAGGTTTTTTATAATGATGCCTCACACCTAGTGTAATATTGCAAATGTAGTTAAGTTAAGAACAATATAAATGTGATTAGTAGGGAGTTTTTTATTTGTCTTTTAAAATTTTGACATCATGTAGTATTAGTTATCTACTCAGGACTCAAGTGGATTGATTTATTAAGAGAATCGTGAATCTTGAGACTCCAAAAATTTTTTTTGCGACTCATCAAGGAAGAATGTATGATGTTTTTAATACTCTAGATTAAAATTTTTGTTAGGTTAATATATAACATATGAGTAATGTTAGGTAGACCAAAAGTTTAAATTAAATTTTATAAATTATGTGATGTGTCACTAATAAGAAATAAACACATTAATCAACAATTAAGTAATAATTCAATCACCTACAACCACGATATATAATTTAAAAAATTAGTATCCTTAACATTCTCCGTAACATATAAGATTTAGGTTAGCATGAGTCACATAATTACATGTAATTAGTGATACGAGGGATTTCTCTCTCACCACACTCCAGTAGGGTATTAAACTTGTATCCAGGAGGATCCTATCCGGATCCTTCAATTACATCCGTTCATCGTACATCGTGCGGTCAGAAATCATTATAATTTTTTTATTTAAAATTGAATATAAACAGTACCTAACAAAACTGGTCATATGATGTACGATGAACAAATATAATTAAAAGATCTTCAGAATCTCCACAAAGAGGATCCGGCGAGGATCCTCTCTCAACTTGTATTACCACATCTGTCCTCGTAATCCCTGAATCCCGGCAGTTGCCGTCCTCACACGTGTGCAGATGTGATTCTCCACGTCATCCTTTCCTCAAACTCATATCTCGCGGCTCATAATCCATCACACACTTTATGACACCACTGTAGGAGTTTATCATTTAGTGTGTTATCCATCCTACGCACGAGTGATCAAATATTAGGAGGATATAGGCGCATAACTTGCGAGATTTACAACCGTTGGATTAATTTGGTGATACATTATATTCTTGTACAATATTTGCTTTAAGGAAAGTAAATTAATTAACTAATTTGTGCCATATTGTGTTGTGTTGTCTGGCGAAATTTGAATTAAAAGGTAACCAATTTGGATGGATAATTGTATAAAGTGGGTTTTGTAACGTGGTTGGACCCAATAGGGCATGTTACCTCCTCATTGTGTTCATATATCCATCTTCTTTTCCAAATAGACTATGGTAGATGAGGGAACATGTGTTATGTGATCAACCATATTTTTCTTATTCAGGTAAATGATGATTATAATTAGCTGTATGTATGAATGGAAGGAAGGAAGTATGGGCACCATTTTTGCCAACTTGTCCAATGTTCTTGATGATGAATAATTTTAGCAAACAATACTTAATGTTTTAGACATATCAATTTTAGTATCGCATGGTCTGAAAAGTCGTGGTTTGTACATTATCTTATCAAATCTTAATGTATGTATACATATGTTATTTATATACATATATCACTTGCTTCATTGCATGATATTAAAATGTGATACAAAAATGCAGTATGTTCAATTATGAAGAAAAAAATTTGTTGTATTTATGTATGTTAAAATTTCTCTGCCGGCTTGTAAGATACACAACATGACCTAAACCCTAACCCCGTAATATGTGATGAAAGACTACCGTTGTATATCACATTTTAATACCTCATTATGTGTACGTAAATGTCGGTTCATGAATTTCTCTCATTACGTAGTAGCTAGTTCCATATATCTTTATTGCATAATATGATGTGACACATTATTCTGAATTTTTTTTTCTCAATATGGATGATTGTAATAGAACTTTTTTTATAAAACAAAGAGTAGTGCTATTCACACACCTTTATTAATTTTTGTTCATTTATCTTTTTTCAATTCATTCGATTCAAATGCCGGAACTTGAAAGAGGTGAGTGAAGGGTAAAAAGGGGCATGTAAATAGCATAACCCTAAAACAAAATGCATGATTAATCTTAACTTTTTAAAGTAGGACGATGTAGATGTGAAACGTCCATCCTTACACCCGAAGGCAAATGGTCTCATACCCTATGGGAGCCTGCCGCCCCGTGTATAAGAATCTACCAAGGCCAACCCTAGCAAAAAGGTTCGTATTTTGGTGAACCCCTCTAGCTAGCCTATGGATTGCGTAAAAACAAATATCTGTGAAAAGATGAACTAGCACACCAGCTATTTCAGCATGTATGACCTAGCGGTCCCCTACAGGCCGATCGGAAAAATTTCCAGGGTTTAAGAGCGACATCGAACCTAGGCATGTGAGGTATGAAGAAGACATATATATATATATATATACACACACGCACCCACACACTACATGAGCACACCCACACACACACACATGTAAATACACCCGTATTCTACACATACATTAATGCATGCAAATGCAGTTAATAAAGGGCAACCCAAGCCAACAAAGCTCTCCACTTTGCGAAGTCGAAGAGAAACGTCTATCATACGCAACCTTAAGCTTGCATTAATGCATGCATATGCAATTAATTATTAAAAATTAAGGCTCATGGTATCATATTTGTGATTATATATATGCATGCACATGTAAATTTTTGAGATATATATATATATATATATATATGCACACACACACGTGGCTCGTGGGTTGAGTTAATGCAAAGAAGAAAATGATGGGATATTGAAGAAATCATATGCATTGTCGCAGAGAGAAGCCAACTATTAATATTTGACGTGCATGCTTGCTGGCAATAATCAGGATTTATATCAAATACAGCGTTCGAAAATAGATGTTTTCGATTGCATTGACATTACTTGACATCTAATCTCGACCAACTAAGTAATGGATCGGGTAGGCACGTCATGTCAACTACGTGGTGGTTGCTTACGATCGATAGCCATTTGATGTTGGCTATTCATATTAATTGGGTCAGTTTGAAGTGCGGTTGATCAAATATACTTGTTTGCATGAATAAAGTGAAATTGAGCCAGAATTTGTGCTTTTTATGCATTGAGATTTGAACATAATGCAAAAGTATCATGTAAACTACCAGCTCTTTGTAATACAAGAGTTATGTATTTATATAATCATCTATTACACAAGCGATATTATTAATTTGGCGCAATAGGTTTAAAAAATATGTCATATTTACTAGAGCAATACACCACTTATTGCAATATAGTTAAAAAAATGAATATAATCGACTTTATTTGTATATAATGCACGGCCAAAAGCTTTGACATGATTTTTTGGAGATCAACTTGATGGCCACTTACATTCTGCACTCGATATATATGCATGTGGCATGTCAACTCTTTGATCTGTTGTCACTATTGATTCCATATGTATGGCCACAAAAAGATGTTGTCAACAGTAAATTAACCTAAAAATATGATCATTGACATCATAATATTTGGTTTAGAATTTTCCAATGAGTATGTTGCAAACATTCCATCGAGTCAATATTAATTGGTCAGGTGAAAACCAAATGAGTATAATATATAGAAATAATTTGACTCCTTATAAATAGAGAGGTTTGTTGTGTAGCTAAATTATTTATGAACTTTATTTTTATGATTTTTTTTAATACATGAGGTATTTCAACCATCGTGGGATGGCTCAATGGCTAGAGATAAATTTCAAGCCCGTATTTCATACGGCACGTCCTGAGTTTGGTTTCTGGCACTATGAATTGCACAATGGTGGCCAATGGGAGGTTGAAATGCCTTTCTGAGTCTTCCTAGCCCCCGAAAAAGGTGGACTGCCATGGCGAAGCCCATCAGCTTGTCCCATTTTAAGAAATACAGATACATGAGGTGTTTCATCAAATATTGGTGACAAATTGATCTCCTCCAATGCAGTTGTGGTAATAAATTATTTCACATATATATCAAATCGTGTTTTAGAATTTTAATCATGTGGTTCTCATTAGTCTATTATATTAGCCCACCTCACACAAATAAAAAATCCGAATCTCTTATTCTCTCATTTCAACGGCCGGATTTTTGAGTCTTTAAGCTCTGAACATAGTGATTCGGAGACGATCTCAACTCGCTTTGGTATAACATAAAGACTAGTGCGTGACTCCTACTTTAATGAACTACATACTGTAGACACACCACGTTCCAGTGAAACAACGTTATGGAAATAGAGAGATCGAGGTACACGTGATGCTGATCCACATGAATAAAAACCAAAAACACAGTCACATGAGCAGGGGCGATCGGGTAGGGGACCTCGTCTAATATCAATTACAAATCCACATGAGACTGAGTCAAGTAGGGTACGTAGTAGTAGTAGTAGTGGACCGATCAAGCTAGACTTAGACTGAGAGTGGTGGTCGAGGTCTTCAAAAGAGTCTCTTTGTCCACCTACCCATGTAGGTCTGGCTATAGATAAGCTAAGCTTAGTTTGTCCCTCTAAGTTGGTTGATAGGATTTGACCAAAAATTGTATGAAAGGTACCCAAAACTCACAAGTGTGTATTGAACTTGATTAGAAGGGAGGATGGCAAATTTTTAATACATTGGATTACATTTGATTGGAAACGATACCGTTAGCCGATTTCTCTATTTCATATAACGAGTGACTAATTAAGAGGTTGGATTCGAGTTTGACTTCGTGTGCTATAGGTTCGGGGAGCTGAATTATAGGCTCTACTACCATTTATCTTACATAAAATGTATGTCATCAAACTTGTGCAAGATTATATTTTATCCAATCCATATTTGCTTTTGAGTATAAAATATGTAAGATTGTAGTAATCAATAGACACAACTTGACACTTGCCGTTCCTTTTTTATTGACAACGTGGCATCATTTATTGTATAAACTTCATAATCAATATTGTTTATTGTCTTTATCATTGTATAAAAATTATATTTTTTTTTTAAAAAAAGGAGAAATTATTCATACTTCATTGATTAAAACCTTATGCATTTTCAATTTTTTAATCAAGGTCCTTAAGTTTTAATCCATGTCATTAATTATTTCAATAATAAAATATTTACATGACAAGATAATTAAATTTTATTTCTTTTCAATTAAATTGTATTTCTAAATATATTCATGGAGTGTTAGAAACATTACATTTGGTATATTTATATTTATAGCTAAACTTTATATCATATATTTCTATTTGTACCCATTTTCAATTTGCAACCCTTTTTTAAATTATACCAATTTTTTTTTTAAGTTTTAATTTGTACTCATATATTAATTTAAACTTTTATTTGTACTCATAATTTTTTTAACATTTTATTTGCACCTGTAATTTATTTATAATGGACCCATTTTTCTTTAAAATTGTACCAGTTTGTTATATGCAAAATATATCAAATTTTTTGTTTTGTAAGTACCATTCTTTTAATGTAAAATGTACCCCCTTTTTTTAATGTAAAATCTATTTATTTTTTAATCTAAAAATGTACCCATTGGTTTTTTTTTATATATAAAATGTACCCATTATGTGAAATGTACCCACATTTTTATATGAATGTACCAATTTTTTGTATGTAAAATGTACCCAAATTTTATTATATAAATGTACGCATATTTTGTGAAAAAAATGGACTCTTTTTATAATCTAGAACCCATAATCAATTTATTTTGTTGAATTGAAACCATAAGCAAATTTCAATAATTAAATTGGTAGTGTAAATGAAAGCAAAATAACGGTTTGAGTCTTTATTGGTATTATTGCATCTCTTTTATTATTATGTCATTTATTTGGCATGAGAGGAAATTCAATAAAAAATCTAAAATACATAAAGTTTGAATCTATAACAGTCATAAATCAAGAACAAGAACAGCAACTAAACTATTCCTAAAAAAATTCATTCGATCATGATATTTATACGTGGTTACTAAACAATGAATGATTGAAGCCATAGGCCTGAGAAGTGTTGGTCCTTAAACTTATCCAACCCTACTAGGGTACTGCCTATCCTGTCCAGCAAAAATGTGGATCCTCTCCGGATCCTCTTTGAGAGGATCCCGAAGATCCTCCAATCACATATGTTAATCATAGATCGTGCGGCTAGAAATCATTGTCAATTTTTTTATTTAAAATTAAATATAATGAATAATGTGATTGGAGGATATTCGAAATCCTCACAAAGAGGATCCGGTGAGGATCCTCATTAGTCCAGCAAAGGTGAAGCTATAAGTAGCTAGCTATCTAGTGGTAGTATAGTGGGTGCCGTAGCAATTTGGTACATAGCTGGAGTAGCCTTTGTGGTGGGAACGGAACGCACATGGTTGCACATGTGTCCATACTGATGTACTCCGTTGCGACGAAACCCCGTAGACCCACGCCATGACAACTTGGTCTTTTGATTTGGTGCAGCCAAATCCCAATACATGACTTTATTTCTTACCATCAAAGATTTTGCGGACGGTGACTTTATTTCTTACCATCAAAGATTTTGCGGACGGTGGAATCCTTCCAAGTTTATCACTGGTCTTGGGTTCCGAGATCGGCTAATTTGACGGTGTACTTTTTGGCATCGAGAAGCAATACGGAGATTTGTAGGTTAACTTGGATTAATACTCCTCAATCTTCGTTGGTTCATGTACTGAACAAGATGGGCTTCCTTGCCCTCCATAATATTTTTTTGTTCTCCCTGCAGTGGAGGGGGCGACGCCTTGCTCTAGGTGCATCGTATGATACTTATGTACCCTCATCTTTTGTTTTATGTTTGTTTTTCCCTGTGTTGTCCCATCTCTGTGGGCTTCCTATTTCTTTGGCTTCGGTCCGGGTTATGCAATATTTCCAATCTTCAAAAAAAAAAAAAAAGTTCCAAAAGGTAATTTGAGGTAATTTGTTTGATGCCCCACTTCAAATTTTAGCATGCATTTGTTTGCCCAAATTCCGCTAGTCCTTTTAGGTTTCGGCCTTATGATTGCACAAGTCCAATCTTCCCAATTCTTTCACGTGGGAAGTCATCATCATCATGAATTGTGAATGGACCTTTCTCATGGTGTTAATCAGTGATGAAGTCAAGAATTCTTGAGGAAGGGGCAAAATTTAAAAGACCCTCACCACTGCTGACGTATGCTTGTATTGCAGAAAAAGGTTGTAATTTGCAAATTTCTATTGGTCATTCCTACAATATCTACTTATTTGAGTCGTGCGTCAACTCTTA